>NC_133621.1:109114171-109414171 GCF_048593235.1 Sminthopsis crassicaudata
TCCTGCTGAAAGGTAGCATAAATAATGAAGCCATATCAATACTAAACATATATGCACCAAGTGGTATAGCATCTAACTTTCTAAAGGAAAAGTTAAGAGAACTGCAAGAAGAAATAGACAGTAAAACTATAATAGTGGGAGATCTCAACCTTGCACTCTCAGATTTAGACAAATCAAACCACAAAACAAACAAGAAAGAAATTAAAAAAGTAAATAGAACATTAGAAAAACTAGGTATGATAGACCTTTGGAGAAAACTGAATGGCAATAGGAAGGAATATACTTTCTTCTCAGCAGTTCATGGATCCTATACAAAAATTGACCATATACTAGGACATAAAGATCTCAAAATTAAATGTAGGAAGGCAGAAATAATAAATGCCTTCTTCTCAGATCACAATGCAATAAAAGCTACATTCAGTAAAAAGTTAGGGGTAAATAGACCAAAAAGTAATTGGAAACTGAATAATCTCATCTTAAAGAATGACTGGGTGAAAGAGCAAATTATAGAAACAATTAACAATTTCACCCAAGATAATGATAATGATGAGACATCATATCAAAATCTTTGGGATGCAGCTAAAGCGGTAATAAGGGGAAATTTTATATCTTTAGAGGCTTATTTGAAGAAAATTGAGAAAGAGAAGATTAACGAATTGGGCTTACAACTTAAAAGGCTAGAAAAAGACCAAATTATAAACCCCCAACCAAAAATTAAACTCGAAATACAAAAATTAAAAGGAGAAATCAATAAAATTGAAAGTAAAAAAACTATTGAATTAATAAATAAAACCAAGAGTTGGTTTTATGAAAAAGCCAATAAAATAGATAAACCTTTGGTAAATTTGATCAAAAAAAAGAAAGAGGAAAATCAAATTGATAGTCTTACAAATGAAAAGGGGGATCTTTCCACCAATGAAGAGGAAATTAGAGAAATAATAAGGAGTTACTTTGCCCAACTTTATGCCAATAAATTTGATAACTTAAGTGAAATGGATGACTTCCTCCAAAAATATAGGCTCCCTAGATTAACAGAGGAGGAGATAAATTGCTTAAATAGTCCCATTTCAGAAAAAGAAATAGAACAAGCTATTAATCAACTCCCCAGGAAAAAATCCCCAGGGCCAGATGGATTCACATGTGAATTCTACCAAACATTTAAAGAACAATTAGCCCCAATGTTATATAAATTATTTGAAAAAATAGGGGATGAAGGAGTCCTACCAAATTCCTTTTATGACACAGACATGGTACTGATACCTAAACCTGGTAGATCGAAAACTGAGAAAGAAAATTATAGACCAATCTCCTTAATGAATATTGATGCTAAAATCTTAAATAAGATATTAGCAAAAAGACTTCAGAAAATCATCTCCAAGATAATACACTATGATCAAGTAGGATTTATTCCAGGAATGCAGGGCTGGTTTAATATTAGGAAAACTATTAATATAATTGACCATATTAATAATCAAATTAATAAGAACCATATGATCATCTCAATAGATGCAGAAAAAGCATCTGACAAAATCCAACATCCATTCCTACTAAAAACTCTTGAGAGTATAGGAATAAATGGATTATTCCTTAGAATAATCAGGAGTATATATTTAAGACCGTCAGTAAGCATAATATGCAATAGAAATAAACTGCAACCTTTCCCAGTAAGATCAGGAGTGAAACAAGGTTGCCCACTATCACCATTACTATTCAATATAGTACTAGAAACGCTAGCCTCGGCAATAAGAGCCGAGAAAGAGATTCAAGGAATTAGAGTAGGAAATGAGGAAATTAAACTATCACTTTTTGCAGATGACATGATGGTATACTTAGAGAACCCCAAAGACTCTGCTAAAAAGCTACTAGAAATAATTCAAAATTTCAGCAAAGTGGCAGGATACAAAATAAATCCACATAAATCCTCGGCATTTTTATATATCACTAACAAAATGCAACAGCAAGAGATACAAAGAGAAATTCCATTCCAAACAAATGTTGATAGTATAAAATATTTGGGAATCCATCTACCAAAGAAAAGTCAGGAATTATATGAGAAAAATTACAAAACACTTGCCACAAAAATAAAATCAGATTTAAATAATTGGAAAGACATTCAGTGCTCTTGGATAGGCCGAGCGAATATAATAAAGATGACAATACTCCCCAAACTAATCTATTTATTTAGTGCTATACCAATCAGACTCCCAAGAAACTATTTTAATGACCTAGAAAAAATAACAACAAAATTCATATGGAAGAATAAAAGGTCAAGAATTGCAAGGGAACTAATGAAAAAAAACTCAGAGGAAGGTGGTCTAAGTGTACCTGATCTAAAGCTATATTATATAGCAGCAGTCACCAAAACCATTTGGTATTGGCTAAGAAATAGACCGGTAGATCAGTGGAACAGATTAGATACAAAGGACAAAAAAGGGTACATCTATAGCAATCTAATCTTTGACAAACCCAAAGATTCCAACATTAGGGATAAAAATTCATTATTCGGAAAAAACTGTTGGGAAAACTGGAAATTAGTATGGCAGAAATTAGATATGGATCCACACTTAACACCATATACCAAGATAAGATCAAAATGGGTCCATGATTTAGGCATAAAGAGGGAGATAATAAATAGATTAGAGGAACAGAGGATAATCTACCTCTCAGACTTGTGGAGGAGGAAGGAATTTATGACCAGAGGAGAACTAGAGATCATTATTGATCACAAAATAGAAGATTTTGATTACATCAAACTAAAAAGTTTCTGTACAAATAATACTAATGCAAACAAGATTAGAAGGGAAGTAACAAATTGGGAAAATATTTTTAAAAAACAAAGGTTCTGATAAAGGTCTCATTTCCAAAATATATAGAGAACTGACCATAATTTATAAGAAACCAAACCATTCTCCAATTGATAAATGGTCAAAGGATATGAACAGACAATTCTCAGAGGAAGAAATTGAAACTATATCCACTCACATGAAAGAGTGTTCCAAATCACTACTGATCAGAGAAATGCAAATTAAGACCACTCTGAGATACCACTACACACCTGTCAGATTGGCTAAGATGACAGGAACAAATAATGACAAATGTTGGAGGGGATGTGGGGAAATTGGGACACTAATACATTGCTGGTGGAGTTGTGAAAGAATCCAGCCATTCTGGAGAGCAATCTGGAATTATGCCCAAAAAGTTATCAAACTGTGCATACCCTTTGACCCAGCAGCGCTACTACTGGGATTATATCCCAAAGAAATACTAAAGAGCGGAAAGAGACATATATGTGCCAAAATGTTTGTGGCAGCTCTTTTTGTTGTAGCTAGAAACTGGAAGATGAATGGATGTCCATCAGTTGGAGAATGGTTGGGTAAATTGTGGTATATGAAAGTTATGGAATATTATTGCTCAGTAAGAAATGACCAGCAGGAGGAATACAGAGAGGGTTGGAGAGACTTAAATCAACTGATGCTGAGTGAAATGAGCAGAACCAGAAGATCACTGTATACTTCAACAACGATACTGTATGAGGATGTATTCTGATGGAAGTGGAAATCTTCAACATAAAGAAGATCCAACTCACTTCCAGTTGATCAATGATGGACAGAGGTAGATACACCCAGAGAAGAAACACTGGGAAGTGAATGTAAATTGTTAGCACTAATATCTGTCTGCCCAGGTTGCATGTACCTTCGGATTCTAATGTTTATTGTGCAACAAGAAAATGATATTCACACACATGTATTGTACTTAGACTATATTGTAACACATGTAAAATGTATGGTATTGCCTGTCGTCGGGGGGAGGGAATAAGGGAGGGGGGGTAATTTGGAAAAATGAATACAAGGGATAATATTATAAAATATATATATATATATATAATAAAAAAAATTAAAAAAAAAATAAAAATAAAAAAATAATAAAATATAAAAAAAAAAAAAAAAAAAAAAAAAGAAATCAGACATTTCATCATAGGGACCATTTTTTTTTTCCCTGTTTACTATTCTCCTTCAGACTTGACTTCAATGGATTTTGAAACATTAATCTCTTTTATGACTAATAGAAAAATTTTTCTGAGAACACTATTCCTCTTGAGAATTTAGATAAATCCACAAACAAAAATCAACTTTGAAGAAGTCAGAGGGTAATGATGATGTAAAAAGTCTCTTCAGACTTAGGTCTTAGATATATGAAGTACACTTTTTGCCACTGCTTTTTTTTTTTCCTTCTTTAAATTCAAATTGTTTCAATAGTTAATAGCATTATCTAGGGACATAGAATTATTATCAGGATCTCAATGCCACTGCATGTGTCATAGGTGGTGGGGGAGGATAGAGGAGCATGTCAGTAGATCTTAAGAGATTGATCTGGGATCAGAGTATCACAACCAAAATGGGAGGAAAGGAAGGAACAGGCACAGGCATAAAATAAACCAAAGGAAGTATGTCAAAGCTAGCAGTCAAGGCACAATCTGGAGTATAAAGTCAGCTTGTGAGGACAGAAGAAACCACAGATTGGTCACTAAGTCAATATCAGAGACTCATAAAACTTACAATAAAAAGGAAACTGGCAGTTCTTGGCAGTTCAGAGTCAGTAACCAATGGGACCAAAACTATAACTACCCAAAAGACCAGGCAGCTCCTGAAATTTTTCAGTGACTTTCCCAGCTAATCATAGAGGGACATAATTATTCCCATCTAAGGCATATGGACAAAGCGCCAAACATGTTTTGCAGTACAGCATGAACCACTTACCTCTTACCTATGTGCAAAAAGCAAATCTATAGGGTTATAACTAAGCCAGTTCTGACAGTGGAAACAGAGAGAATTTTTTAAGAGATCTTATGCTCTAGTCCTTCAATGTCATAGAATCTAACACTAAATAGCAATTTAAGCATCAGGGAAAGTAGTTTATATTTTTTTAAAGCAACTGGATGTATTTTAAAATGTCAATTTTTATATAATCTCTGAATTAAAAAAAAATTTATGAATGGCTCCTCCATTCAAGAGACTATACTAGGTAGATGCCAAATTACTCTGATGATGATGTACTTCTCTTTAGATGAGTTCTCTCTTAAGGACCTCTAAACAAGTATCATTTTAGATTTATTCACCGGTTATGATAACAGCAATGCACATAGGGAAATGTACCTTAGATTATTATAACAGCATCAAGGATAAGAAAAGTACACTTCTGGTTGACAAGAGATTCAGAGTTCTTCAAAAGGCAGGGGGTCTTATCAGGAGCCGACTGAGCATATTTTCCCGTATAAACATCCCTGAATTGCTTAATACCATGTACTTTTATGAGCCATTCAAAAGTGAACGTGTGTCTTATCGGTGAATTTCAGTTTGTGCATGCCTTATACAGAAATCCATGAAACACCCTCTACTTTCTGTCTCACTAAATCCATTTCTTTCTTATTTTAGCTTGAGCATTGCAATCCAGCTCTACAGGTAGCAAATTGAAATGTTTAGTGGTCCATTGCAGACAGATTGATTGAATCTGAAAAGAATACGGCAATAAGAATGAAGCAAGGCATCAATATCATACACGAAAGCCCTCACCAATGACAGCGATGATGTAGGGTGAATGATTGAGCATTTGTTAAACTTCTACCATTGTGTGAGCAACCTATTATTTTCCTGGTTGTGCTCTGAAATGCCTCAATCATCAACAAAACAAGTCAGTGAAAAATTATAGAGTTCATCTTCTATTGCTTTTGTTCAACAGGAATAGTGTGGCATATTGTACCCCAATCTATGGAATCCCATTAGATCAGCAATGTGCTTAATTTGCCCTACCTTTTTCTTCATCTGTTGTTGCTATATTAATATTTATTGCATTTTTTAAAAATCTCAAATTTTTAAAATGTGTCTTATAAGAAATGATATCCCAATTCATAATTACTCCATAAAAAAAATTAAGTGGAAATGTTTGAATTATCTGCTATATTCTAGTATACATGATTTTTAGCTCCCTATATGTTAATTAGGATGTTTCAGGATGCTAGCATTTAGCTTCTGACCCTGTGAATTCAACTTCAACTTCAAAATGACTAAATCATTTCACAACTAACTAATCAACATACAACTGGAATAATAGAAGACAAGTAGTCGAGAGGTATAGAGGAAGAGAAGATTCAGCATGAAACCTTAAAAAACAAGCTATACAAAAAAGAACTGAGTTTTTGATGATGTTTGCCTGTATCACTTATACTGATACCGCTGAGTCTTAGTTTGGTCTTTTGTCCCAAACATTATTGAGGTTTTACTGCATATGTTAATTTACAAGACTTTGGTTTAGAGACACTAAAAGTAAGTGCTTTTACCAGTAAGACTGATATAAATAGGTGAGACTGTAGGATTATTGAAGAAAAAGATGATGTATCCAATTATAAGAAGATAAATGCCAAGAAACATGATAGTCAACATGAGTACTTTTATGACTATGTGTGGGAATAAGAGAAGTGAACATTTAACTGTCTAAAATATTTATGATACCCAAAATGAACCTGTATTAGCATCTTCTATCTCCTAACTACCCATGGTTTGTGAACAAAAGGTATCCCTGCACCTTACTAAGGCTGTCTAGATAGACATATATGTACAAATACATATGTACACACAAATGCAGATATCTACACACATAATTTTATTCTCTACAACTCCTAGTCATTCCCTCTCTCTCATTGCTCTTCAATTTCTACCTCATCATTATCTGTCTACAGATAGATTCACTTTTTTCCAAAGAAAAAAACAAACCATCAAAAAGCCAACTCTCCTGGACTCTTCTACCCCTTTCAGCTATTCACTCTATCTCTTCTGTCCCCTTTATTCTGCAACTCAATTTTCTCTAGGCCACAAATTTTTTCATTTGTAAATGTAAAGCCACTTTGAAACCACCTCTGGGGTTTTTGTGTGAAGATTCATTGAGATAATATGTAAATGTAAAACATTTTGCAAATCTGAAGGCACCAAATAAAGGCTACTTATTATTTCTAGTAAAGTTTTTTTTAGAAAGAGATGCTTATACCCTTTGACCCAGCAGCGCTACTACTGGGATTATATCCCAAAGAAATACTAAAGAGCGGAAAGAGACATATATGTGCCAAAATGTTTGTGGCAGCTCTTTTTGTTGTAGCTAGAAACTGGAAGATGAATGGATGTCCATCAGTTGGAGAATGGTTGGGTAAATTGTGGTATATGAAGGTTATGGAATATTATTGCTCAGTAAGAAATGACCAGCAGGAGGAATATAGAGAGGCCTGGAGAGACTTAAATCAACTGATGCTGAGTGAAATGAGCAGAACCAGAAGATCACTGTATACTTCAACAACGATACTGTATGAGGATGTATTCTGATGGAAGTGGAAATCTTCAACATAAAGAAGAGCCAACTCACTTCCAGTTGATCAATGATGGACAGAGGTAGCTACACCCAGAGAAGAAACACTGGGAGGGGAATGTAAATTGTTAGCACTAATATCTGTCTGCCCAGGTTGCATGTACCTTCGGATTCTAATGTTTATTGTGCAACAAGAAAATGATATTCGCACACATGTATTGTACCTAGACTATATTGTAACACATGTAAAATGTATGGTATTGCCTGTCGTCGGGGGGAGGGAATAGAGGGAAGGGGGGGTAATTTGGAAAAATGAATACAAGGGATAATATTATAAAATATATATATATATATATATAATAAAATTAAAAAAAAATAATAAAAAAAAATAAAAAAAAAAAAAGAAAGAGATGCTTACTCATGATTTTACTTTCTTGCCGACACAAGAATAACATATTCTCAGTGTACCATGTGATTGAGGAATTATTGAGGATCCCAGGGAAAACTGGCATTAAATGAAGACCTGATTAGTCCACATCTAACACTTAATGTGGAAAGAACTTGAGCAAATTGCTTAACAGTTCTAAGTCTCCATTTCCTAATCTGCAAAAGTAGATGGATGGATGAGATGTGTCAGGTAACTTCCAGATTTAAATTCTATAATCCTTTTTTTTTTTTTTTTAAGATCCTACTGATGTTATCAAACTTCACTATTTAATCATAGATACCATGCAACACCAAATTACATTACTTAAATGACATCTTATGAATAATATGTTACAATGATAAAACTGAGGCAGAGAATATATAACAAATGCTTATCTAAATTCATTCACTCAAAGCACAGCAATGTGTCATCATTCTGTACACACAATAAAAGTTCCTTGAAGATGGGTCCTCAAGTATAAAATAAATTATACTATCCAAATCAAATATAAACAAAAGATTCAGTTTGACAAATTAAGAAGGAGTCCCCTTCATGTCTCGGTCATTAGTAACTGCTACTTCCTCATAGTTCTTCGAGCTATAGCTTCTAATTCTTTGGATGGACTATTTCAGCAAATCTGAGTTTGCTGTGACAGGAAGAACTAGTGCAAGTACCATGGAAAAGAAAAGTTATATCCTTCTTTTCTTAAGTCATTTCTTCTGTTTTCTTCCTTCATAAAAAAATCTAAACTTTGAAAGGACCTATTCACAGAGTAAAGTATTGTAAAAACCACTTGATAATCACCTGATTTTCTACCATGGTAAAGTGGAACACATATTAAATTTGGAATCAGGTAACCCATATTTGAATGCTGACAGCAGTTATGCAACTATGAACCAATCCTATTCACATACAAAGAACAGCTGAAGACACTGAAGTTTAGCTTTAAATAGAAGAAAACTTTATGAAGGCCAAAATCACCATTTCAAATATCTGAAACACTTTCATGTGAAAAGGAAATTATCCATGCTATCTGATTTCAAAGGTCAAACTAAAACCAATGGTAGAAATTATTGGAAGTTAATTTGGAAACAGAATAAGTAAGAACTTCTGAATGATTAATAATCTAAAAATAGAATAGAATGCTTCATTAGATAATAAGTTCCCATTACTAAAACTGTTCAAAAAGATAATGACTATTTGGTGGGGATGTTAAAGGACAGATTCATGATTAAAATAAGGATTGGTCATCAAATGATGTCTAAGTTTCTCCCTATAGTCCAATTCTTCAATTCTAAGGAGTTACCATTAATAACTTCCAAAAGAGTTCACGTGTGAAAAAGAGGAAAAAAATAAAACAAAATAAAACAAACTTGTTAATTTTATTTTTGAAACTTTCTTTGGAGAAATGAAAAACAAAACATAAAACTAGTTGGAATCTATCTATCTATCTATCTATCTATCTATCTATCTATATTTTAAATTCAAAGGCAAATATAACTGATGTTTGGTTATCATCTTTCAGTTTTTTGTGTGTCTAGTAATGGCTTGTCTCACATTTTTTCAGTTCATCACTTTTTAAAGTTTATGTCTTTGCTTTCATGAACCTGTGCTTTAACTGGAAGCCCTTCAAAACACGTGACAATTAATTATGTGCTAAATGAGTCTCTGGTCCTCAGCTTTTATATTAATAAAGAACAGGCTGGGGAAAAAGGACATTTAACATACTATCTAATATTAACAGAGCTTGGTATATTGTAATGCATCCAGTTAAAACTAAAAGTTTCAAAATGCTATCTCTTCACATTGCCTATTTTCATGAACATATTAATTGGCCTTAAAAGTCTGCAGTCCATTTGCAATTTCTTTGCAGAAACAAATTACTCAAACTACTCAGAAGCTATCCTCTATACAGCATTAGTCCCCTAACCAACATACCAAGAATGCTAATGGAAAGCTTAGTGGGCTGCAGCAGACATGCCATCTCTGCAGGTTGTCTGCAACTTTTGATACTAACAAATTTTTCTTCCCCTATTCCAAAGGGCTCAGCAGGGACTACAGATTTGTGTTGCTTTTATAGCTACCTGAATTTTAGAAAATTCTGCTTCTGTCAGCAAACCAAAATAACTAATTTAGCTAACTCTTTTGATAAGTAAGTTATTCCTCCAGAACCGTTCATTTTTTCTGATAACCTAGATGCTTATCTTGCTTTATATTCCTTCTTATTCTCTATATTGTACAGTAAAAACAAATAAAAACAAACAAAAAAATGAAACATTGGCCTTGAGGTCAGACAAAATGTGGGTTTTAGTCTCAGGCTCAAGCACTTATTAAACACATGACTTTAGACAAATTATTTAATTTCTCTGAGTATCAGTTTCATATTATTAGAAGTTATATAATTATTATAAAATAAATTTATAATTTACAATATAATTTTGTAATTATGTAATTATACATATGCATGTATATGTGTTTTATAATTATAAAATAGTATGATGGAAGGGTAATATATTTTATTGGATATAGCACTAGATTCATAGTAAATAGAAATAGATATCAAAATCAGGCTCAACTAAAGAATTGTCAAAAGCACTCCCTTAAATATATAACTGAATAGCACTTTTCAAATAATAAATGAAAATTCATGACCTTGCTCAATGTTTTATCAATTTTCTGAGCAAATGTTTGCTTTTCTATATTTGCATTGTTCATATTTAGACTGGAAGTTTCTTAGCAGCAGGGTACATTTTTGATGAATTTGATTTATAGGATCTACCAATCTAGGTAAGCAAGTTCTTTTCCAAGTCTGGCAGAGATCAGGTGGAGAAGACAAAGAGGTAAGATGTTCCAAAAATAAAAGATAGGAGGGAGTATTTAGTAATAATAAATGCTTATTAAATTGAATTGAACTATATACAGGTGTTCAAATGCTATGTATCATACAGCTTCTTGCTTAGGACTTTCTTCTGAGGTAAGAGTAAGCAGCCAAGTTTTCCCTCAAAAACTACATGAAACCAAGCCTCTGAACACAGTCTAAAAGAATGAAATCACTCTCCTGCTCAAGAGAGACTGGGAAAACTTCAAGAAAGGTCAGTCTTACTGGGGTCAAAGGGGTGTATAGCCCAGATCAGACAGACTCTGGGAAAGGCAGTGAGAGGGTCTTAATCACAGCAAATCAGCAACTAAAACCCTAAGTCTTGGCCCAATACAGAAGCAAACCATAGAGGCAGTCTCCAGTACCAGCTCCAAAGGCAAACTCTGGGAAACCAGGCTATTTCCTGTAAAGAGCAGACAAACTCCCCCTGCAAACACAAGGGGACCCTGTGATCAAAGCCAAGATTCAGAGCTGCATAGGAAGCTTGGGACAGTGCTCCCTTTACCCTAGGAGCAGAGGTCCACCTTAAAAATTTTAAAAGAAAAGAAAAAAAAGAGGAAATACCAAAGGGAAAAAAAATGAGGGACAAACAAAAAAGAAACTTGAACATAGAAAGCTACTATGGTGACAGGACAGACCAAAACACCAACTCAGACTATCATAAAGGAGGGAAAGTGACCCACATGCACAAAAATGCTTGTGGCAGCCCTTTTTGTAGTGGCAAGAAACTGGAAATTGAGTGAATGCCCATCAATTGGAGAATGGCTGAATAAATTCTGGTATATGAATATTATTGTTCTGTAAGAAATGACCAACAGGAAGAGTTCAGAAAGGCCTGGAGAGACTTACATGAACTGATGCTGAGTGAAATGAGCAGAACCAGGAGATCATTGTACATGGCAACAGCAAGATTATATGATAATCAATTATGATGGATATGGTTCTCTTCAATAATGAGATCATTCAGACCAGTTCAAATGATCTTGTAATGAAGAGAGCCATCTGCACCCAGAGAGAGGACTGTGGGAACTGAGTGTGGTTCACAGCATAGCATTTTCACTTTTTGTTGTTTGCTTGCATTTTGTTTTCTTTCTCATTTTTTTTCTTTTTGATTTGATTTTTCTTGTGCAGCAAGATAATTGAATAAAAATGTATACATATTTTGGATTTAACATATATACTTTAATATGTTTAACATATATTAGATTACTTGCCTAACTAAGGGAGGGAGTAGGGACAAGGGGGGAGGGGATTGGAACATAAGGTTTTACAAGGGTCAATGCTGAAAAATTAAACTTGCATATATTTTGAAAATAGAAAGCTTTAATAACACACACACACACACACACAAACTCAGACTAGGACAGAATATCCATAGAGGAAATCTCAAATAGGGATAAGAATTGGTCTCAGACCCAAAGAGGCTTCAAGGAAGTGCTCAAATAAGGAAGGTAGGAGAAAAAAATGAGAACAGAAATGAGAGCTATGCATGAGAGAGTCAATATTTTTAAAAAGGAAAAAATTAGTGTCTGAAGAAAACAACTATTCAAATAGCAGAATAAACCAAAGGAAAGAAAGAGATTTAAAATATAACTGAAGAAAATTGCACAATTAGAACAGGGCAAATGGAACCTAATGACTTTGTGAGGCAGCAAGAATCAAACAAACTAAAAAGAATGAAAAAGTAGAAGAAAATGTGAAATAACTCATTGACAAAAAAGCCAACCTGTGGGTAAATTGTGGTATATGAAGGTTATGGAATATTATTGCTCGGTAAGAAATGACCAGCAGGAGGAATATAGAGAGGCCTGGAGAGACTTAAATCAACTGATGCTGAGTGAAATGAGCAGAACCAGAAGATCACTGTACACTTCAACAACAATACTGTATGAGGATGTATGCTGATGGAAGTGGAAATCTTCAACATAAAGAAGATCCAACTCACTTCCAGTTGATCAATGATGGACAGGGGTAGCTGCACCCAGAGAAGAAACACTGGGAGGGGAATGAAAATTGTTAGCACTAATATCTGTCTGCCCAGGTTGCATGTACCTTCTGATTCTAATGTTTATTGTGCAACAAGAAAATGATATTCGCACACATGTATTGTACCTAGACTATATTGTAACACATGTAAAATGTATGGTATTGCCTGTCGTCGGGGGGAGGGAATAGAGGGAAGGGGGGGTAATTTGGAAAAATGAATACAAGGGATAATATTATAAAATATATATATATATAATAAAAAAAAAAAAAAAAGAAAGGAATCTTAAAGGGACCCCAACCCTCATCATTACTAACATTTTGCATTGCTAACATATTATTTTACTGTGTAAAAATAAAACTTCATTCAATAATCAAAAAAAAAAAAAAAAAAAAAAAAAGCCAACCTGGAAAATAAATCCAGAAAAAACAGTTTTAAAATTATAGTCCTACCTGAAGGCCATGACCAAAAAAAAAGAGCCTGCATAGCATTCTACAAAAGGTCATTAAGGAAAAATGCCCTGCTATTCTAAAAACAAAGGGGGAAATACTCATCGAAAGAATCCATCAATCACCTCTGCAAAGAAATTCCATAAGGAAAACCTGAAGGAACATTGATACAAAACTCCAAAACTATAATTTCAAGGGAAAAAAATACTGCAAATTGCCATACAAAAACAATTAAAATATCAATGAGCAACAGTCAGGATAACCCAGAATCTGACAGCTTCTATAATAAAGGATCAGAAGGCCTGGAATACATCATTCTGGAAGGCAAATGCCTGGGGTTATAATCAAGAATTACCTACCCAGGGAAAGTCAGTATTATCTTTTAGGGAAGGAGATGGAGTTTAAGTGACTAAAAAAATCAGAACTAAACAGAAAATTTAATCTATAAACACAGGATCCAAGAGAAGAATAGAATGGTAAACAGGGGGAAAATATATTTAAAGGTTATATATGTAACTCTTGAGAATTGTATCTGACAGGGAGGCAGAGTGGGGTATCACATGGGCTGAGGGTATGGCTGTAAATGGTCCCTGATGTGATGACATCAAAGAAAAAGATAATAAGGGATGGAAAAAGGTTTGTACTGGAAAAAGGGCATGTATAATGGAACAATTAATTCACACCAAGAGACTCAAAAGACCTATAATCAAGGGGAAAAAGGGAGGGGGATGAGAACTCTGTTTGAAGCTTGATCTCAACAGTTTTTTTTTTTTTTTTGGCTCTAAGAGGGAATAACTGAAACATTAAGTTGGATACAGAAATTTATCTAATCCTGTAAAGAAATAGGAGGAGAAAGAGGAAAATAAAAGGGAGGAACAGAATATAAGAGAGGGCAAAAACATAAGGAAAAAAGGTAAGAGAAAGAAAGAGGGGTTTATAGAAGAAAAGGTAGTGGGTGGGGTGGGTAAAAACATTAGTAAGAGAAGGTGGAGGAGTGATAAAAGAAAAAGTAGTAGGTGGAGTAGGTAAAAAGAACACACCAGTAAGGACAGGGTAGAAACAGAGTACAAAAGTATATAAGGGAGAAAATAGGATGATGTGAAATACAGAGCTGGTAATCAAAAGTGAATGTGAATGAGATGAACTCTCCCATAAAAAGGAAGCAAATAAAGTGGATTAAAAAAACAAAATCCTACAATATAGAAAGGTAAATAATCAAATAGGGGTACTATGACTTAGGTTCACAGAAATAAGATAACACTATAATTTAATGAGACTGGATTGATTGTGTGGCTTAGAAAAATGCCCAAGAGACATTCTAAAAATGATTTGAACAGTGAATGATAGATATTATTATTGTGTATGAATGGTCTCTGAAGATAATTATTTTGGATGTGTAGATTCTGGTATATTTATTTATTTTCAATTTAATATTATTAATAATATAGTTATGTTTTCAACATTTTCATGTCAATATCAAATTAAACTTTTCATTTTTTATTTCCAACTCTCATCTTGGAATGACAAAAATCATGGGACCTGGGTTTTTTAAAGGAAATTGTAGATTAACTAGTCTATTCCCCTGATTTTACTGATTAGGAAACTGGAAGATCAAAGAGCTTTGTATTTTACCCAAAGATAAACTTATTAAATGAGAGAGAGAACAAGGTCTTCTGACTTTCAAATCCAGTTATCTTTCCTTTTTTTCTTTGATTTTCAAATTCAACAAATTATGTTTTCCTTTTTGTCCCTTAATTTCACAGAATTTTTCTTTTTTCCTCTCTACCAAGAAATTCAGTCACTACTTACAGGAAGAAATTTCTAAAAACTCATTTCCCTATTTCTATTATTACAGCAAAAACCTATTCATGATATGAGTATTATATAATCTAACTGGTATATATCTAATTTTGTTTTTCTTCCTTAGCAAAACTATTTTCCTTTCATCATTCAACATATGTTTTATTTTTCAAAAATCTATAGGCTGTTTTTCACCACCCTTTTTTATAAGAGATGCTCAAGTTCATATACCTCCAAAGAATAAAATATGAAATTAAAAGTTGAATCCTATTAAAACAGATATTGCAAAAACCTACTACATAAATTTCAATTTTGAGACCACATAGTTCCCAAGTCAAAATAAAAATATCAGAGTCTCCATGCCATTTTAAAACTAAAATAACTGATCTCCACTAGAGAATGGTCCCTGACAATGCAGTGTCTACATCTATTTTAATATATATTATGGAACAGTCTGTTGAACTTAGCAGAACCCACTTTTTTCAAGTGATAAATTGATAGCAAAATTCTAACACAGCAGAAGAAATTGAATCAAGTTTTAGCATTTCGTTAAAATGTGATTTGATTCACAGGGCTTAGCTTTCCTTCATTAAAAGAAGAGTGATTAAAAAGAAATTTACTAATCCAACTTACTGAAATTATCTGAACATGGGACTTCTTAGAAATCTTTTTTAGGTTAAGAGAAAAAAATTTTAAAAGCTGTAGCTTAAGAATTTGCCCAAAGAATTGCACGGGGTCACACAGAATATCAGTAACAACAGTACAACCCAAATCTTTTCAAAATACTGTTTCACTCATAAGTTCTTTTTATTTACTATAATTATATAGCTTAAGAAGACAATAATACAGTCTCAGGTGAAATATGAAGAAATGGCTGATAAACATCATGCCAGGTAATGACATTATAATGCCCTATCAGCAGCGTCTTCAGCAAGTCATTTCCTAATCCTGTGTCTCAGTTCTCCAAAAGTTCCAAAGTTCTTTTGATGCTGGTAAACTGAAATTAATTATTCAGACTCTAGAATGACTTAAATATTTTCTGATTCTACCAACTCTATCATGAATAGTTGCAAGTTTACTTATGAGAGACTGGTCAATGGCAGATCTAGTCCCTGAAAAGAAGGATGTGATTTTTTTTTTTTTTTTTTTTAAGAAATTGAACTAGAGATAAAATGATCACAAAGGAGAAAAAGATATTGTATATTCAAAGCCTAATAGAGCAAACTATGAATATGTCATATTATAGGGAGTGAGGCACACAAAAAGTAATAGTATAATACAATTTCATGAACATAGCTCATTTTTATTTCACTAATACAATTGTTATAATTTCACCATTGCTGTTGTTTATACCACATCTGTCAGTATAAACATAAAAAAAAAGAAAACATTGTGGACTGACTCATTTTCCTTAATAACAGTACTGGTAATGAAACAAAAAGAGAAAATGCTAGAATCAAGTTGCAAGGTGAATGTTGCCCAAAGCAATAAATAAGTAGGAATATTAGCAAAGCTCATGTCTAGCCTACTTGAGTTGGATAGAAAAAGGTAAATAAAACAAAAACAATTGCTTTTAGATAGTCTGCTCCAAAGCAGAACCACAGATCCAAAATAAAGGCCAGTGAAACTCTGATCTGAAGTATGCTTCAGAAAGGTTCAAAGATGAGCTTTAACACAACAGGCTATGGTACACCTTGGATCAAATATGGGACAGTTGGAAGACCTAAAAGATGGCATTTCTTTTCCTAGTCACATCCATTTTCCTTCTTGAGACAAGGTTTATTAATTAATTCATGTTTCAAAAAAGGTTATATACTGGTGAGTCTCTTGAATTCCATACTTTATGGTACTACACAGACTGAGACTAAGATGGAAAAAAGGAGATGATTAAAAACCCCAAGATTCCCAGATAAGCTCTTCAATATTACAATCTCTTTTTTGTTGTTGTTGCTTTGGGCATTTTTCAATCAATTTTGATAATAAAATGTAAACATACATCTATAGAAACAACAAATGCACACCTTTTGGCAGCATATCTAGGAAATCATAGTCAGAATCTGAACCAAGTCATGTTCATTCAGCCATTCAGTCATGTTTGACTCCATGATCCCATGGACAACTATCTCTCAAAATCTGTCCTATTTATTGTTCCTATTTATTGTTTCTATAATATTATCCTCTGCCATCTCCTTTTCCTTTCACCTTCAACTTTCCTGATATCAGGATCTCTTCCAATAATGCTATTTTCTCATTATGTGCACAAAGTATTTTAAGTTTTCAGTATTTGATCTTCCAGTGAATAGTTTAAATTAATTTATCTAAGTATTGACTGAGTTGATCTCGTTGCTGTCCAAAAAATCCTCAAAAGTTCTCCAGCACCACAATACAAAAATGTCCATTCTATGGAGCTCAGCTTTCATTATAATCCAACTTTCACATTTTACATTCCTATTGGAAAAAACAACAACAGTTTTTCTATATACACCTTTGCTAGTAAAGTGATGTCTTTACTTTTTATTATGTTGTCCAGATTTGTCTTAGCTTTCCTTCCAAGGAGCAAGTAGCATTTAATTTCAAGACTGCATTCACTGTTTTCAATGTTCTCTGAGCCCAGAAATATAATTCTGACACTGCTTCCATATCTTCTTCTAATTGCCTAGAAGAAATGGGCCTAGTTGCCAAGGTCTTGGTTTTTTAATGTTACATTTCAAGCTAGCTTTTATACTCTCCTCTTTCAGTATCATCAAAAGGCTCCTTAATTCTTCCCCACTTTCTGCCAACTGAATGTATTATCTGCATATCTGAAATTGTTGGTATTTCTCCAGGCAACCTTAAATTCCAGTTTTTGATTCATGTAGCCTGGAATTTCACATGACACATTCTGAATATAAGTTAAATAAAGTGACAATGCACTGCCTTGTCTTATTCCTTTTCCAATCTTGAACCAATCAGTTGTTTCATGTGTGATTAAAATTGTTTCTTCTTGGCCTGTAGACAGGATACTTAGAAGACAAGTAGGATGATGTGAGAAGAGATCTTTTTTCTCTAAGGCTTGCCACAAACAAAGATTTGAGAAGAAGAAGAAGGAAGAGGAGGAGAAGAAGCGAAGGAGAGGGAGAAGGAGGAAGAGGAGGAGGAAGAATAGGAGAAGAAGAGAAAGGAGGAGGAAGAGGAGAAGGAGGAGGAGGAGGAGGAGGAAGAGAAGGATAAAAAGGAGAAGAGGAGGAGGAGAAGAAAGAAGAGAACAACAAAACAATGGCCACCTAGCAAATGGTGGCGATTTGGTCTCTAATTCCTCTGCTTGCAATTCTCAATTCACATATTGCTAAACCCTATATTGCAGAATCTTGACCACCACAGATTTTACATTCTAGGTTCTTATGCAAAATTGTTCTTTACACCACTGGACTTTCCCCAGATGAGTTTCATTTCTGTTTTGGCTCAGTAGCTTCATTAGTGCTAAAACTCCTTGTAGTTGTCCTCCATGCTTTCCCAATAATATACTGAACACCTTCTATTTTAAGGGACTTATCTTCTAATGTCATCTCTTTAATCATTTTAATACTGTTCAAGGGATTTTCTTGACAAAGATACTGGAGTGGCTTGCCATTTACCTCTCTAGTGGATCAATTTTTGTCAGAACTCTCCACTATGAGCTGTCTGTTTTGGGTAACCCTGCTTTGTCACAGCTTATAATTTCATACAGCTATGCAAGTCCCTCTATCACAAGACAGAGATTCAGGAAAAGAGGGTCTGTGTAGGAAAGGAATAAAAACTATGTGATAAGAAGTACAGAAAAATATCTTTCCATAAAAATAGCCCTAGAAATTAAAGAAAGGAAGCTAAAATGCTGTGTAAATAGGCCATCACTATGTATTTTAATGAGATAAACCCACAGATTTTACTTTTGAGATATCCTGTGTCACCTAAATATTCTGTTAAGATCGAACAGAGACTTCTACTACCTGCTGTTTCACCAAGATGAATTGGTCAGATTAACTATGGGGAAATATCACCACCAGAATAGATCTTTGGCAACTTTCTAGACAAGTCTGACAAATTACAGCCTCAAGGTTAAGACTTTCTCCCTACCAAATTGCTACCTGATATTCAGGGCCTATTATTCAACCTTTCAGATTAGTAAAGTGGCCAGCCAAGCAGCTTCATTATATGGCAGACTGGAATGCTGCCTTAATGTTGTTTTAAATTCCATACACTTATCTATCTTTCTTTCTTCTGAAAAGTTACTATTTATGACTGCCTTCAGTAGATGCCAGTTCAACGTTTAATCTTTTAGCCTGGCCCCCAGAATTACTGACCTCCAATCAAAAGGAACAATATGCAAAGAATTACTCTAGGATTCTAGGGCCTCTCTGGGTTTAGGAATTCCCCAACAATTCTATGTCCTCTGTAAACATTCTGATTTCAGCACTCTTTCAACTACACTCCCACAAAAACTAATTTTTCTTTTGGGTTGAGGCAATAATTGAGGTTAAGTGACTTGCCCAGGGTCACGCGGCCAGGAAATATTAAGTCTCTGAAACCAGATTTGAACTCAGGTCTTCCTGACTTCAGGGCTGGTGCTCTATCCACTATACCCACTAGCTATCTTCCACAAAAACTCTTATAAGAAGAAAGTTAGAAACTCATTTAGATCAGAAATAAAACTCAATGCAAAAAAGCAAAAACAACACACACACACACACACACACACACACACACACACACACACAAACAAACCCACAAACAGAAAAGTAGGAAAACAAGGAATCTCTCCAAAGAAGTAAAAGTTCAGAATAGTTAACAGTCAAAATGAGTTTTACACATATAACAATGGAAGTTAGGAAGAGAAGGAAAACCAATGAGGTTCTTCTGCCCTCACTGTCATATTGCTGTGGGGCAGCCAAGTCTATTGTTGAAAGCATGGATCAGATTCCTAGGCAAAAGCTTTTCCTTGGTTTCTTCCCCAAATTAATACTCAGGTGCAAATCTAAAAAAAAAAAATCAACTTTAATGATTTGTTTTTGTTTGTCTGTGTTGTAGTGAGGCGAAGGTGGGTAAGGAAAAAAATAGTAAGTTGGAGGAAGGGCACTTTGTCACACTACTGTGGCCTCCTTTGGTGACTTGAATAGCATGTAAGGAGGCTGACTGATAGTTGGCCTCCAGCTGACTGCTCCTCAAGGAATGGGTTGCTTTCCTTTTAGTTTCAAAAACATCCAGACTGCCATAAAAAAAAAAGTGAAAATGTCAACGTGGGGCTCAGAGGACCATCTCTTGAGAAATAGGAATGAGCTCAGACTCTTGCAATATACCTTCCACTTCAAGTAATAAAAAGCAAACTGGATGTCTTACGAAGGTTTTTGGGTACCTGGTTTTTTCCCTTTCTTTCAAAAGCAGTTGGGAAAAAAAAAAAAAGAACTGAAATTCTATTTTTACCTACATGAAAGATGGCTCACCATTTAAAAAAAATAAAACTCAGATTCATATCTCAACCTGGTTGCTCTCCTTATGGAGACTTCCACTCTACAGAGAATACTAATGACTAATATAATTGGGCACTGTTTCCTTTCCTATCAGTCCCCAAGGAGCAATAATCATCACTGTACTGTCATTTCTAATGTAAAATAAAACCACGAATCTAGTGGGACTCAAAGCAAAATGCTGCAAGCTGTTGTTTTACTGCTGCCCTCGTTCATCACTCTTTCAAAATGTATTCTCCTCTTGTAGAAGTTTCCATTAGATTTTATTAAACATATGAGCCCTGTAAAAAGATAAATTGCATGTGGATGTATGCATAATTTCTGCATGTGTATACTTTACAGAGTGTTGAATTTATATCACAAGAATTCAGTTCTAAAATCTGCTTTTCCTCAGATTTTTTTTTTTTTTAAGGGTTAATTGTGTTATAAACCTACTGCACTCCCCTTTCTGGCTTGGGTGAAGTGGCTTATAAAATAGCTAAATGACCTCAGGACATTTCTATTTGCATTCTAGGGTGTCTCAATCAGGAGTCTAACTCTTGAGTTCAATGGCCTGTAAAGTAATGCTAAGCAGTTCTATTCTAGACAGTTTTGATATCCCTTCAAGGCAAATAAGGTTGTCCTTTCTATTTTCATCTCTCAGTGTTGAGGCATATATCCAAATTTTGTGCATTTATATATCTTCTCCTCTCTCAGCCTTACCAAAGGAGACTGGAGGATTTAGAATGGGAAGTAATCTTAGAAACCATCCACTATATATCCAATCAAAAGTCTGATCCCAAGACTATTTTTCTTCTATTAAAAAAACAAAAACAAAAAACAAAAACAAACAAACGAAAAACCCACCGCTTTTTCAATCACTTCTTTTAGTGATTTAGCCCTGTTACTAAGCATCAAACTTAGCCCACCTTATGGAATTTCCCCTTCTTAATGTAAGTTCTGCTAGAGAACTTAGCTCATGTCTGTTCCCCTTGCTACACTCCCTTTGGAAACAGCCCATTGCCAACAGTGTAATAAAATATTTGTCTTTTGATTTGGAGATGGAGTAAGCCTACAAATTTTTTGAGACATATCATGACACTAGTGGAAAATTCAGCATATTTGGGGGGGGGTTCAACCCCCATTCCCCTACCAACACTATTGTCTGGTGGTCCTTTGTCTGTCTGTCTAATCACTCATTCTCAAGTCAGCTTTGCTCTATACTCTCTTGAGGTGACCATGTCAAGCTTCTATGTAGAAGTTGTTTTTGTTTTTTTGTTTTGTTTGGTTTGGTTTGGAGAGGGGGTGGCTGCAAGGCAACTGGGGATAAGTAACTATCACACAGCTAGGAAGTGTTAAGTGTCTGAGTCCACATTTGAATTCAGGTCCTAACTCCAGAGCCAGTGCTCTATTCACTGTGCTATCTATTTGTCCTCTGTAGATTTCTAAAAGTAAATATCCACTCACATTTAAAACTTCAGTGTCATCCTCAATACTTCACTCTTATTTGAGACTAGTTCTATATCTTGCTATTTCTTGTTCTAGATGTCTGGATTATGTTCTCCACTCAAGTTAGCTACTACAACAATCCCACTTCAGTCAGGCCTTTGATCTTATTCCTCATATTGCTGTCAATGATATTTTCCTATATCTTAAGTCTGATCATGTTATTATCCCCAGAATCTCCATAATCCCTACTCAACAAACTATGGTGACTTCCTATTAGCTGGAGAAGCAGTTCTCAAGGTGTGGTTCCAGGATTTCTGGGGGTCCTCCATGTACTAAGATGTGATTTACCTATTAAAATTTACTTATTACCTATATAAAACATATACTTACTTTCCAAAGAGGCATATTTAGAAAAGGAAAGAACATTTTAATACACACACAGACACACAGATGTAAACTTTAACTGAATATATTATAATGGTTTAATTATAGAAGTTAGTTAATATGAGAGTCTAACAGTCTTCTATTAAGTCAGAAGTGAAGAGACTTGCAAATATACATAAAATAATGCCGTTCTTCCAACTGCTTTTTTTTTTTTTGGCATGGAAAATATGATTGTTTTTTCATTAAATATCATTTCTAAAAAATATAATTATTAGTTCAGCTAATACTTTTAAAATTTGGAAAATATGATTTTTATTAAAATATCATTTCTAATAAAATATAACTACTTAATTCAGCTAATACTTTTAAAATTTTGAAAATGTGATTGTTTTTCATTAAAATATAATTTCTAATAAAATATAACTACTTAACTCAGCTAACACTTTTAAAAATTTATCCTTTTAATTTCTAAACATTGATGCATATTAACACAATAAAAAATTCTTTGAGATCTTTAAAAATTTTTAGCCTTAAAGTAATTGAATTTAAAGAGTACCTCTATAATTTTTAAAACTTTTGGGATAAGAATTCATTATCCAACAAAAAATTGCTGGGGGGAAAATTGGAAAATAGTATGGCAGAAACAAGGCATTAAACATCATCTAATATCCTATATTAAGATAACATTGGAATAGGCTTATGACTTAGACATAAAAGAGTGAAACTATAAAAACATTAGGAGAACAAAGGATGGTCTGCCAGATCTCTAGTAAAAGCAGGAATTTATGGTCATAGAAGAATTAGAGAACATTATGAAAAAACAAAATGAATAATTTTGATTACATTAAATTAAAAATGTTTTGCACAAACAAAACCAATTCAGCCAAGATTAGAAGGGAAGCAGAAAACTCTTTTCAACAATGAGTGATCTGAGGCAATTCCAATGGACTTGTAATGGAAAGTGTCATCCACATTCATAATTCTCTATGGAAACTGAATGTGAATTAAAACAGAATATTTTCACCTTTTTTTATTACTGTTTGCTTGATTTTTTCTCACTTTTTTCACTTTTAATCTGATTTTTTCTTGTACAGCATGACAAAAATGGAAATATGTTTAGAAGAATTATATATGTTTAACCTATATTGGATTGCTTGCTGTCTTGGGGAAAAGAAGGAGTGGGAGGGAGAAAAATTTGGAACACAAGGTTTTGCAAAGACGAATGTTGAAAATGATCTTTGCATATATTTAGAAAAATAAAATACTATAATAATAAGGGAAGCAGATAGCTAGGAAATTTTTACAATGAGTGTTTCTGATAAAGGCTTCATTTCTAAAATTTGTAGATAAATTAAATTCATAAGAATATGGGTCATTCTCCAACTTGATAAAGGGTCAAAGGATATTAACAGACAATTTTTAGATAAAAAAAATTAAAGCTATTTCTAGTCATATGAACAAATGCTCTAAATTACTATTGATTAGAGAAATGCAAATTAAGATAACTCTAGGGTACTATTTCATACCTCTCAAATTGGCTAAGATTACAGGAAAAGATAATACCTATTTGAGGGGATTTGGGAAAATTAGGATACTAATTCATTACTGCTGGTGCAGTTGTTAAATGATTCAACCATTCTGGAGAGGAATTTGGAAATATGCCCAAAGGTCTATCAAAGAATGCATATCTTTTGGTCCAGCAGTGTCACTACTAGGTCTGTATCCCAAAGAGATCATAAAAGAAAGGAAAATGTTTATAGTAGTCCTTCTTGTAGTGGCAAGGAAACTGAGTACATGCCCATCAATTGGAGAATGGCTAAATAATTTGTGGTATATGAATGTAATGGAATATTGTTTTTCTATTAGAAGTAATAAGCAGGCTTTCAGAAAAGACTGGAAAGACTTATATGATGCTGAGTGAAGTGATCAGAACCAGGAGAATATTTACACAGTAATAAGATTATGTGATATCAACTGTGATGGACTTGGCTCTTAGCAATGTAGTGATTCAGGGCAATTCCAATGGACTTAGGATGGAGAGTGCTATCTGCAACCAGAGAGAGAGCTTTTTTTTTTTTTTTTTTTTTAAACCTTTTTGTTTGTTTTGCTTTCTCATGGCTTATTTATTTATTTATTTTTTAAATTTGATTCCTCTTGTACAGCATGACAAATGTAGAGGCATGTTTGAATGGATTGTATATGTTCAGCCTATATCTGTTTACTATCTTGAGGAGAGGGAAAGTGAGGAAGGAAGAGAGAAAGTTGTAGAACAGAGGGTCTTTACAGTCATGAATGTTGAAAATTGTCTTTATATGTATTTGGAAAAATAAAATACTATTGAAAAAAATTTTTAATTTTTTTAAACTGTTAAGAGTCCTGAGACTAAAAAGTTAGAGAACAGTTGGCCTAAAGAGTCAAATGTAAATTCTCCTGCTTGATATGTCCTCTTCCTATTATTTTAGTTTTATTTTTTACTCCTCTCCTTACAATCTATGATTCAGCAACATTGGGCCTCTCACTCTTCCTCCCAGAAGAAATTCCAGCAGCCCCCTCCAGTTGCCTAATGCACTTTCTGCTCCCTGATCTACTACTTCTGAGAAAATGGGTTCCTTTAAAACTCACTTCAAGCACCCCGCTATTTCAAGAAGCTTCTTGGGATCCCTCCAGCTAATAATTCCAAATAAATAGATACTATCACATTTTCAAAGAGATCCAGTGGGCAAGGAAAACGGTGAGCAGGACTAGGGGTATCTGATTTTCTGTTACATTCAGGGTAGCTGGCAGTTACCACCTAATCTCTTGGGTATTTAGTCCTATCAGTTGTAAAGTGAATGAGATTAATTAAATGATATCCAAGGTCTAATTTCATTAGGAGTTTAAAGGTGAAATTAACATTATTATTATATAGTGATGCTCATGTAGACATATACATCCCTCTGAAAGCTATTACTAAAACCAAGATGACATATTGGAATATAATGTATGAAATATATTTTAAAAGATAAAGATTTACAACTAAAATTGGCTATCCCTGAAAAACTGAGGAAAAACTCTACATGGAGGAAAATGGATTTTTAATAAAATAGAGGACTTTGAAGTATTCCTGATAAAAAACCCACATCTTGGTGGGAACTCTGAAATACTACATAAGAGTCTATGCTAACTTTCTTATGCAGAAAAAGAAAACAACTATCCCTTTATAACACTATTGTCTTCAAAGAATATTGAGTTAAGTAAGAAAAACAGAAGTCCGGAGAGTAGATTGATGTAGAGAAGGGAAATAGAAGGGATGTAGGCTAAAAATAAGAATATATCAGAGTGATATTGTATTCAGCTAAAAGCAACCAAGCTGCTGATGGACTTTGAGTTCATATAGTAATTAACTGAAGGTTTAGATTTTCCTGAGACAAAATGCTAGTTCTGAATAAAATTCTCTTTGAACATTCTCTTGAATACACATTGTGATGAGTTTTCTAAATTCCATGGCATTTCTTGAGAAAAGAAAAGAAAAAAAAAATAAACGATGATGATGCCTTGTCTCAAGAAGGGTCAGAGTTCTCCTTTGAAGAAATCTTTAAGCAGAGCCTGGATAATAATTTGTTAGGTATGACTAGTGTATAGCTTGCATAACAAATTGCTCACCTTCTCAATGGGAGTTGGGGGGTAAGTTTGGGGTGGAGGGGTGGTAGGGTGGAGAGTACAGAGAGAATTTGGAACTCAAAAAATTTTTAAATGAATGCTAAAAAAAGGTTTTCTATGTAACTGGGGTAAAGAGTATTAAACTAACAAAATAAATAGACTGATTTTTTAAATAGTGTATAGGCTGGACAAGATGACCACTGACGTCCTTTTCAATTACCAAATTCTGTGAATTCATGATAAAGCAGCTACCAAACACTTAATATATAGTTATGCTAAGTGTTAGAGAGATACATACAACAAACAAGCCAACAGTTCTAAGGAGCTCATATTTTATTGGGGGAAAGACAACAATTTTTTTTTTTTTTAAGATGGAAAGAATTTGGAGAGGGAGGACAGGCAGGAACCAACTACTCTACTAATGGCTAAAAAGTGAGGTAGAAACAAAGTTCTAGGGAAAAGGGCACAAGTTACCTATAAAAACCTATGGTGGTTGTAGGGATAGAATTGAAGGTCTGGTGAGGAGGAGGCTGCATAGCAAAGAAAAAAAAAAGTTTCTTTTTCCTAGTTGTGTGACCCTGGGCAAGTCACTTAATCCCAATTGCCTCAGCCAAAAAAAAATAAAATAAAATAAAAAATTGATATTCTAATAGCAGAGATAGGTGAATAAGCTATGTGGGAAGTATCAGATGAGAAAAGTTAAATTAATTAATTGTGGGTGGAAAAATACAAGATTGTATCAAAGAGACCAATTCAAAGGAAAAGATTTTTAACAAAAGTTGTACAAAAGTATGAGGAGCCATGTCTCAGAGAGTGATAAATTCTCCCATCCTAGGAGGTATTCAAGTGAAGGCTGGATGTCACTTGTAAAACTACTCTAGAGATTCAAAGTCTTTTCATACATAAAATGGACTCAATGAGTTCAAAGGTCTCTTGCCAGCCTTGGTTTCAGTGCCTCCTTATATAGAAATTTTGATGGGCAGTTTTCCCTTGAAGGGGAAATGTTAACAATATAAATTCAGAGAACACTAGAGTCAATTGAATAAAGAGTTCATATCAAATCTTTGAGATTATCTTAAGTTGTTTTTCTTTTTAGTTCTTCCCAGGACAAATTGCTAGGTCTGAGTAAAATTTCCTTTGAACATTCTCTTGACTATGCTTCACAAGTTTTCTAAATTCCATAAATATGAAATTTTCCTTCTTTGAAAAAAGAAAAGAAAAATTTAAAAGATGATGATGATGATTTTCCAGTTTTGTAGATTTTTCCCCCCTTGTTTTTCCAGTACACTGAATATTTAGACTTTGTGTGGTTAAAAACTTTCTCCTTTTTCCTATGGAAATGTGTTAGTAGGCTTTTCCCAAATAAGCATCTCACAAGATGATATAACAAACTTGGCACAGGAAAATTTTTTTTGTAGAAGAATATCGAAGGTGCTTGGAATAGGGGAATGAGAGGAAATACTCAAAAGCCAGGAAATAAGGCAGGGAATGTGGGGTTGGCCAAAGAAAGGAACTAGTGACAATTATACCACAAAACAATACTCAATTTTTTTTTTTTTAACAGAGAAACATCACTGTGGTTTGGCTGATCAAATTACCCACTGCTGGCCTGATCAGAGAGCTTAATATTCACCTAAGGTACAATGCCCTAAGATATGAGTCTGCGCTGCATATGAAATCAGTACACCATAATTTAAATTAACAAGTTAGATGTAGCATAAGAAGCAAACTTGATATTGATCAATTATGCCCCTAGCAGAGCAGAGCAATCAGGGAGTGTTATCCTTGAAAATAAGACTGCTGACCTGGAAGAATATGAAACAACACTCATACTGATTTGATTCCCTCTAATCTGTCTGATAACACTAACAAAATGTGTCAGTTGGAAAGAACTGTGTAACTTAAGCATAATATAAACATGTCCAGGAAAGGAGGTGAAGTCTAGCAAAGGAAGAAAGGATAACACCAAAGAGATGGCCAAAGCAAAGAAAAATAAGAGGATACGTTGTTGAAGAGTGTCAGAAAACTCGAAAAACTAAAGAGAAGATCCGGGGTAGCCAAGGCTTGGACAACTGCCCTCACACTTTTCTCCCTGCCTTAGCCCCTGACAAGGACTCCACAAGATAGGAGCACCAACGTGGCTTAAAGGAATATATCTTATATTTTCATGTTTGTGCTCCATCCCACAGGGAAAATCAGCACATCACCACCAAACTGTACAGAATCGGCCTTTGTGATAAACTCTGCCCCTTCACATCTCAAACCTAAAAGATCCAATCTCTAAGTTACCGCCTGGTAGCCTAAGGCTGATAGAGTATGTACCAGCTGAACCTAAAGATAAAAACCAACTTATATCTGGTATCTGACAAATACAGGAATTACTACAAACAATTTGATTTTTAAGATTTTTGGAAAGGCAGTTCAGAAACTCATTGTGTGTAAATGTCAGTCCTCCATATAACATTAGACACTACTCACTATATATGTATAGCAACACAGGCCTGAGGCATCATCCTTTTGAGAGTTTTTAGTTCCTTTTCCTTTGATTCCACTAAACATCGAGCTGAGATTCGATGGTTTACGGGTCTAATAACAGATGTGCAGCTTCAGAGAGCAGAAGACTAGCCCATGTATGGAAATAGTACTGGCAGAATACCTGGGTTGAAGTCCTGACTTCACTACTATTCCAAGCTTCAGGAATGTACAATAATACTATCTATCTGAAAGAATTGATTTAAGAACTGAATGAGATGATTAAATATTTCAAATATTAAGTATTTTACAACTATAAAACATGGCACAAAAATGCATGCTATTATTAGATTTGTTCTTTGAGTCAACATAAAGTTAAAAGACCCAATTATGAGTTCCAGAAGCCATTCAATCATAGTTTTCACCAGTTCTCACCCAACTCAAAGAAGACATACTTTTCTTCTCCACTCTTAGTGGAAAAAAGCTGAAGGGATCTTGAAAGCCATCTAATCTAATCCTCTCCTTTTACACATGACAAAACTGACTCTAAAAGAAGTTAAATAAATTTTCCACAGGGCCCTAGCTATTAAGTGTCTCAGGCAGGATTTGAATTCAAGTTTTCTTGCTTCTAAGTCCAACAATCTTATCACTGTAACAACTATTTCACAAATGAAAGTTTAACACCAACAGTGCACTAAGGAATTATTTCCAAATAAAATGTGCATAACTGCTATGAAATGACAGTGCAAGTTTAAAGAACTGCACTGCCTTCAATGAGAACTAAGGTGAATGTCAGGGAGAGTACAGCAAGGGATTCAAATTCTGTTGCTGGCTACCTTAGGCAAGTTATTTAATTATCCCGAGCCTCAATTTCTTCATCTGTAAAATGAGGAGTGTGGACTCTGAAGTCTCTTCCAGCTCTAAATTTCTACATTATAAATTATAAATGGATCCTCTGGTAAGAATAAAGATAAAACCAAAATTAGAATCCAAAGAGACAAATAGTTGTTGAAATTTTGGATTCAAGAAATCATTCTAAGTAGATTAAATGTTGTCCTAAGGAAAAATAACAAAGTTTAGATTTTTTTTTCTCAATAAATTCTCAAAAAATACCCAAATGGATTGAGAAAAACCTGCAGAGGCAGTTTTTATTATACATCTTTAATCCTATCATATAGATCTGTTCAGGAATCATGCTGTGACATGAAAACAATATCAACTTCCTTTTTTTTTTGGAGAAAATTTATGAATCAAATTAAAACAAACTTAGGAAAATTTTCAATACTTAATTATGTGCTGAATGCTGAAAGTATGTGAACTTTAAAAAATTATTATAACAGAAGTATTTTAAACACTTAAAATGATACTCAGTTCTTGAAATATATGTCAATTGAAATAAAATGTCAATTGAAATTAAACAGCAGCCAAAGTAAATCTTAGTTTCATCTCTTTGGATCAAAATGATTTGACCAATTTGTTGTGCTCCATTCCAAGTGGGCAATCCCAACAAAGTATGTGGACTAATCTGCCCCTGAGCATAATATCTGGTAATTTTCTAGGCAAAGTATGGAGGCCCTGCATTTAGAAGCATCTGAAAACTGTATCTTAAAGCTTATCACTCTAAGGCCAAATACACACACACACACACACACACACACACACACACACACACACACACACCCCACATTTAGCTTTAGCAGCAAAGCCCAAGGATAGGAGTGTTAAAACAATTAACAGTATTCCTCATTCAAAGCAAGATGTTGTGCAATGATCCACTCTCTTGCTGGGAAGCAGCAGGGAATGTTGGACACCTGATAGTGATAGGGTATAACTTCTAGGAGGAAATATAGCAATAATTTTAAGGTCCCCTGACCTTAGAGACAATTTCTCAATGATTCTAAAGTCTTTTGGCTTTAGAGTCAATGAACTCGAGATCCTCTGTAGTCCCCTCCACCTTAGCATGCCATTGTTCTAACACTGTCAAATTATAAAAGTCTTCTGGCCTAGGAATATAATAATATTTCTTAGATATATTAGGGATCCTAAGCACCTCTGATCTTATAGTGCTGTTGTTCTAACAATTTGTCAATGATTCTAAAGTCTTCTGGCTTTAGGATAGTCCTACAAACACTGCAGACTGAGAGATACATAATCTGCTGATCAGTGATAACCAATTCCTAAGACCACTCCTCAATTCTATCTCTAGGCCATAAAATTGGAATATTAGTGACATGAAGAACCTGGGTAAATTTGTCTCTTTATTCCTGGTTCTTTTGCGAAATTCTTTTGGAACTTAGTCTGCTTCAATTGGCGTTCAATTAAAATAAACTTTGCCTTCTGGCTTGGATATATGGGTTCAAGCCTGCAAATTCTTTTGAGACACTTCGTGGTCTGTGACCCCCAATCTTTTGGGGTCCCTTCTAAGCCTCAACAATACCTGAACTCAAAGGCTTGTTCTAATGCTTGCTACCTCTTTAACTCTGTGCAACTTCTGTGAATCTCAGTTTCTTCAGCTAAAACTAGGGAGGGAGATTATTATCTCTACCTACTTCTCAAAGTTGTGAGGCAATACCCTGTAGATCTGAAAGCACTAAAGAATCTGAGCTATTATGTAATTATCTACATTCAAAATCATGTTACATTTTTTTTTCCTGGTGGAAAATAGTGATAATTATATATAAGGTTTCTTATCTCCATGTGTAGCTGTAACATGCAATGTTATGGCTGGACTAAAAATCTATGTCATAGGAAGGGAAAATGCATTGTCACTATGCAATATGGCAGTGCAACCACGTCTTAGGCGAAGTCCTCTGGTCTATTACAGTAGGATTACCAGGTCTTCTTTATCTGGAGACAAGGAAAAAGTTTACCTAAAGTGAAGCCATTTAAATGGGGACTACTATTTCACTGAAAATTGAAGAAGGAAAAAGTTGGATACAAGTTTAATTTTTTAAAAGTTAGATTAAAAACCATAGGAAGAAGTTTATTTTATCTCATATTTAGCATAAATGTTTTTATAATGGCAGCTGATGGCAAGGAAAGAGCAAAGGATTTGGAAGCAGAGGACCTGAGTTCAATTATCTCCTCTGGGTAGAAGGAGAACAAGTAGTACAATATAAGCTAATTATAAAGACAAAAGGACCTGGAGAAATGGGAGAACTTTCATCAATGCAATGTCCAATTGAAATGCCCAAGACTGAGAATAAACTAGACTAGTACCTTCTAAAAGAGAGGCCATGGGCTCAAGACGTAAATGAAATAGAACTCAATGTCATTTAATATCCATTTTATATTTCCTGATGCTTGTTATTACAATGTAGAAAGGAATGTTTTAACTACAAGCAACTAAAAATAAATTCTACTATCTAAATTTAATCCATAAACAAAATCACATCATTGTTCACTTGAGTTTCTAATCATTGAAGAAGACAACATGCCTTCAGAAGCCTTTTGATTAAGTTGGTGTTAGAGCTTGGAATAACTTGTAAAAGTTATTCCATTTATACAAATCAATCTGTTTTGGGAGTGGTGGTGATGGTGGGGAGGCACAGAGAATCTGTTTATTTGACCATATATTATGTTTTTTTTTTTTTCTTTTCACTTGTGAAGGAGAATAAATACATGTTTGTTAATTTAAAAATGAAACAAAATAAGATCAAATCCTCTCCTAACATTTATTCCCTATGTGACTTGAGGGAAATCACAGCCTTTCTGGGGCTTTAACCTCATGTACAAAATGAGAGAATAGAGCAAAGCTGATCTCTGTGGTCCTTGCCAGCTCTAAGGCTTTAATCCCACAGTCCTATGAACTATCTACTAATATTATGAGTGAGCAAAGAATGAATCAAGTATTGATTTTGGCACCATGTAATTTTGCCAATAAAATAACATGTCAGCATAATGGCACATCATTCATTCCAACTTCAACTTTCCAGCAAAATAATAAAGGTCATTGTTAAAAAAAAAAATTATGTGAGGTATTTAACCTATATCAGATTATTTGTTGTCTTGGGAAGCAGAAAAATTTGGAACACCAAATCTACAAAAATGAATCTTGAAAACTATCTTTACATGTATTTGGAAAAATAAAATACTATTGAAAATTAAAACAAAACAAAACAAAACAAAAAAACACATGTGTTTCACCAGCCTGGAATGAGCAGGGATAGATGAAGAGTCACAATTTGAACCCAGTTTCTGTTTCCAAATTCAGCATTCTTTCTGTACACAAATACAGCTCCTTTGCAGCAAATGACACAAAACATTTTCCTCTGTACTTGTGAAAAGTCTCAGCAAGTTTAAGTCATTCAGAGTCACCACATAACTGAAATGCCCTTTGCCTCTTTTGTTTACATGGGAATCACGAACAGAGAGCAGCTTTCTACTCCTAGCCATCTATCTAATTTCTCTAAGCCAGTGCCATTGATTCTTTTGTAAGTTTATTTATTCAAAACAACAGCACAAACAATTCTTTTTTCTTGGGTCAGCAGCTTAGTGAATTAACATCAATCATCAAAGGAGACAGGGCTGAAAGGGAGATGGAAGCCCATTTTCTCAGAGATTGATTTTTAAAACCAAAACACAGAGGCATAAGGAAGAGAGAGCATTTACCATCAAAAAGGTTGAAACTGAACGGCCCTGCTAAAAATGGGGCACTAGCAGTAGGGACCAGTAGGGACAGGGTCCCTTTAGATCCTAAATAAGGAAAATGTGGGTAAATATCATTTAAAAACAAAATTAATATAGACTTCAGAGCTATAGGCTGGGATAAGTTCTTTGAGCACAATAGTCTTAGCAATTAGTGGAAACAAGAGGGTGGGCAGCAAGGGTGTTTGAAAAAGGAAGAGATAAAGGGAAAAGGAAGTAGATCAATGTTGGTGTTTATTATAATGATTTTCTAATGGCTTTCTCTATTCCCTTTGCTTACTTTAATGTATTTAATGTGTGAAAAGTTCATCAGAGGCTTCAGTGATTAGGCCTTTAAATGTATTTAAGTAAACAACCTCAGCAGGTTTCAGAGGTGATCTGTTCTTCCATAGGTCCTAACACAATTATTCTTAGAAAGGCCAGATTTGCTTCTGACTAGGAATTCGTTTCAATTATTTTTCCTTGCAGCATGGAGGTAAAAAGTTCTTGCTTGAAAATGAAGTCAGAAGGGTCAGTATTCCTGAGACTGCTCTAAGAATTTCAAGAAGTAATTGGTTTATGTCCATTTTACATCATGTCATGTCAGGGGAATGTGTTTCCTTCTTATAGCTTTTCTGGAGATTTATGTAAGGTGAGGAAAATATTAGGCCAAGCACATGTGAACTACTGGTTTCACAATTTCAATAGAATGCCTTATACTTTGAAAGTTTAAAAATGTTTCCTTTTGTACTGAATGAATTTTAAGAGAAATGCTACCATTTTAGGCAAAGGAATACAAGATACACATGACAAACTCAAATCAAAAAATTGCTATATATGACTGAACTGGATGGAAGATTGGAGATGGGAAATGGAACTAAGCCTTGATTACATTTACAATAAATTTAACTCAGCTATTCAATCAAAAATACAATCTTCTCATATGAGAAATTACTGGGATTATACACTGATACCATTAATTGGGAGCATCTTTTGATATTCATCCACTGATGAGTTAGGTCAGGGATCATTCCTAAAAAGATTCTATCATACAAATCATAATAAGCACATTAGATTCAGACAATAACAGAATGGGGAAAAAAACCTAAATTCAACAAAGTGTCAGAATATAAGAGAATATGCTCAATGAGTGAAGTGAAAAACTGGCACAAGGACCAAGAAAACAAAAAGAGTGGGATGAGCTGGAGAAGGGTAAGATAAAAAATAAAGGTCTCAGAAGAAGGCAAAGAATAGAAGAGAGTAGAAGATAGTAGCATCTGCAATGTATGCTAGAGCTAAATTAGATCCTTGGGAAAGGCTGCTTATCTACAGTCAGAAAGACCTTCAAAGAAAAATGAAAAAGTGACACAAACTCAAGCTTTAAGTGACACGGTGAAACTGTTATTGTTGAAAAGAGATTTATCTTTGTTTTTTCACCTGGTAGTGAGATAATATGATTTTGTGGTCCCCTGATTATAGGGGGGGACTTCTAACAATAACTCAGGAAATCCTAAATTTTCTTCTAGTTTTTCAATCTGCCTCAAGGACTTCCCACATTCCCAATCTAAGAACAACAATGTGTCTGATTTTGGATGAGACCACTCCTCAATTCATTGATGACTGGAAGAAACTCTTGAGAAAATAGTGATAATCTGGTCAATGAGAACCAAATTCCTTCCTACCTATGAGCCAAATTATTAGCATATCAATGCTAAAAAGCTGGATAAATGTCTCTCTTTGCTTCTGTTTCTCTGCTGAATTCCCTTAGAATTCAAGCCAGCTTTTATAATGGCGTTAAAATTACTTTTAATTACTTTGAATTCAGGAGGAGCTGAGTTCAAATCTGGTCTCAGACACTTAATACTTCCTAGCTGTGTGACCCTGGGCAAGTCACTTAACCCCAGCCTCAGGGGGGGAAAAATTACTTTTAATAAACTTTTCCCTTTAACTAGAAGATGGATTCAAGCCTACAAATTCTTTTGAGATACCTTGTGATACTGGTCTGGAACCCCAAACTTTTGGGGTCCCCCTTCTCAATCTCAACAGTTATAAAGACACCTTAGATCATCCAGCAGAAAAAAGAAGGGAACTCCTAAGCTTGGGGGAAGGGAAGGGGACTGTACTTGTTAGTGTGATGATTAAGCTCATGACCTCTGAGAAAACAAAATAATTTCCAAATAAAATATTACCTTGAGAGATCAGTTCCTTTAATAAAGGGGTCAGCATGGGGGAAACAGTTGGGAGTAAATTGCATTAAATTATTTCCTTGTGAGCGAACACACAGTGTAATAAGCTGTGAAGAGGGTAATTCGGTACTTACACTGTTTTGCAAGCAAAGTGGGAAATTGAGAATTACTGAACCTTGCTTAAGTTCCCATCGAAATTAGTGTTTCAATTGGTTAACTAAGATTTCCCCATTTTTTAGTATTGGGTTTAGGCTGTGAACTAATGTAGCCTATCTAGGATGCTTCCAAATGATATAGCAAGCTTGTTCTCAATGGGATTAGATCTAACCAAAAGGAGGGTCTATTTGAGTTTACAGCCCACTACTGTACTATTAGAAAAGACATAGGTATAGCTCATCTGCATAATTCAATAAATAAGGAAGTAAATAAAGCTTTGTTCAAAGCAGCAAATGAAACTTTGATATTATACTACATTTTAACCAGAAAGCACCATTAACCATATTACAGGACATTCAACAAGTAATCTAATTCAGTAAAAGAGTTGCCTTTCACATAATATGTTTATCAACCAATGAAGTCAAAATGAACAAAATACAATCATTAAGAGTAATAAGAATAAATGAAATCTCTTCCTCTAAATACTACTTGGGAGAAGTGAAAGAAAATTAACAGAAAGAGAAAACAATAGGAAAGAATGAAAAAGAAAGAATCTGGAAAACAGAAAGAAAGAATAAGGATGAAAACTTGGACTAAAGAAAGCTTTTGAAAATGGATTTACAACTTTTAATTCAGATCACTGGTGTCATCCTTGACTATTCATTCTTGATCACCCAATCTTCTCTAATCAGTTGCCAAGTCTAGTAATTTTTCCCTGCACAACAGTTCTTAAAGATATCTCTTTTTTTTCTACTTATGATGCCATCATCCTAGTTTAGGTCTTCATTATTTTGCACCTGGATTGTTCTAATGACCTTCTAATTACACTCCCTCTACCACCCACTCCAATCCATCCTTCACACAGCTGCCAAAGTAATTTTTTCTAAAGCACAGGGCTTACCAATAAGCTACTAAGCCTAACAATTTTGCATGGTTATCACCTCTAGAATCAAATATAAAGACTGGAATTTAAAGTTTTTTAACTTTATTTTTAATAAAAGGCATGGCTCTTTGGAAGACAGTAGTAGAGTGAGGAATATAGAATTATATGTAGGTGATATAAAAAACAAAACAAAACAAAACTTAAAAGGAAGACTCTTTACATCATGGCCCCTTTTTAAGTCTTTCTATTCTTTCTTACACATTATCCCCTGCACGAACTTTAAAGCCCAGTCATACTCAAAGTGATTTGTTTTTCTATCTCATTTTCCACTGGTTGTCCCCCATACCTGGAATGATTCCCTCTTCACCTCCACTGGTTAGGATCTTCCCTTCTTCTTCAGCCCAGTCAGCCTAGTCACTTCCTGCTGGAGGTCTGTCTTATTCCCCTGGCTACTAGTGCCTTCTCCCTACTTTCTACATAAATCTGATAAGCACAGATTTATGTGTCTGTTGTCTCTCTAATTAGAATAGATTAGAATTCCTTGAAAATAGATCTGATCATGAATAGGAATGATCATGTGTGGATATTTCATAATCGAATGCAGAACTGACATGAAACCTATAGGGCCAAAGTATCTTTCTATACTGCTTCAAATGATGAAAAAAATACACGTACTCTGCTGTGATATATTTTATTTATCTTTAGCTTAGACAGCTCCTTCACTGTATGCTAAAAATAACATTTAGAGTTCTTTTGGACACCAGTACATATTAGAAGAAATGTTTCTAGTATTTAATCAGAATAAAATATACATGTAAAGATCCACTGTGTTGAAATGATTTTCAGAAGCAAGGCGCTCGAAAAGTAACTCTCTATTTTCCTGTCTTCTTCAGAAGTGGACAAACAATGCATTTACTAATAAGGAGCTGAAACCTTTTAAAAACTTCTGGTTGCCCAGACTGGTAATTTGAGGTTAATAGGATCTTTTGGTAATGGGCTTGTGTCTGTTCCCTCTCCCAGTCTCATTACATTCATATGCCAAATACTAAGCACTATGTTAAGCATTGTAATTCTTCCTTTATTAGATTCAGGTATATAAATGGCATCCTAGGGAGCCCTGCAAATTTTGATCATTATTTCTGCAGTCGAATTGTGTTCCTCTTCCTGCTGAGAAGATGATCACTGAGTTTTCAACACCCCCATGGGACCCATTATTTATTATATTGCATTTTATAGTGTGGAGTAAATAAATAGCATTAAAGTGCTAAATTCATTCGCCAAGATGAACTGTATTCATATAATCAGAGTTCCTTATACCGAAGCTTTGTTGTGTTGCTAATAATCAGAGAGAGAGAGAGAGAGAGAGAGAGAGAGAGAGAGAGAGAGAGAGAGAGAGAGAGAGAGAGAGAGAGAGAGAGAGAGAGAGAGAGAGAGGAGGGAGAGAGAGGGAGAGAGAGAGAGAGAGAGAGAGAGAGAGAGAGAGAGAGAGAGAGAGAGAGAGAGAGAGAGAGAGAGAGAGAGAGAGAGAGAGAGAGAGAGAGAGAGAGAGAGAGAGAGAACACATTCATTGTACTATTGCAGCAATAAAGCAAGACAGTTTGGGTTAATGGGCACCGACATTAGAAGTTACTTGCCGTTGACAAGAGTATATAAGTTGACATATAAGGTGAAGCATCTGTAGATCATTTGGGAATTAATCATCTCTATGCAACAGGGCTGCAAAAAAAAATTCACATCTTAAAAGAAAACAATTAGTATAACAAGGGAATACAAAATACACTGCTTGAGGAATCCACCACCCTATCTTCCCATATCTTGCCTTAATTACTGTGTGTTTTGTCTTAATCGGTTTGTCTTAGGATGAAAGCCCATTGGGCAGGGACTGTGTGTCTTATGTTTATCTTCTGTAATATGTGTAATTCACTGTCACTTTCATCTGTGCTTTCAGGGATTTTATGAAGTTGTTGTGGTTATGAATTTGCCTCCAGTGGTTAGCAAAAGCTTTCCCAGTGCTTGGATTGCAACTTAGGCATCCCTTGAGATTTTGCTTTTGCCTGCTTCCACAAGAGCTTTAAATCATTGAAGGCAGTTTGGTGATTTGGTATTGATGCCTTAGTTGATTTTAAAACCGAAGAGAGCTTTGAATCTTCCCCCTCCCATTATCTTACTGCTCAGCAGAAACTCTCAAAAGTCTGGGTCTCAAACTACCTTAAGGTATTAAAAGTACAGAACCTAGAGTCAGGATGACCTTTATCAACAAACATTCATTAAGCTCCTATTACGTACCAGGCAATGTACAAAGTGCTGAGGATACAAAGAAAGACAAAAGACAGTCCCATTCTTCAAAGCGTTTACAAAAGACAGTCCCATTCTTCAAAGCGTTTATGTTCTAATGGAAGAGATGACAAGCAAACAGACATACACAGTGCAAGTGACAAATTCTGTAAAGAGGAAATAATTAAAGAAGAGGCACTGGAATTAGTGGGGCTTTGAAAGGCTTCCTTTACAGGGCAGGGTTTTAGTTGGGACTTACAGGGAAGTAAGTGGATGGCTAGAAGAGGGAAAAGCTCTCTAAGGATGGGGGGAGGGCTGGGGAGAGAAGAGAAGCCCAGGTTAAAAATTTGACCTATGACACTCACTAGCTTTGTGACCTTCAGGGAGCTGCTTAATCTGTGCTTAGGTTTCTTATCTGAGTAACACCACCCACCTCCCAAGGCTGCAGTGAGGACCAATGAGATGACATTTGTAAAGTGCTTTGCAAACACACTGAATAAATGCACATTCATATTCTTAGCTATTATTTTTCTACCATTACTGGATGAAAGAAGGGAGAGAAGAAAGAGAGGGAAGGAAGAGAGGGAAGGAAGAGAGGGAAGGAAGGAAGGAAGGAAGGAAGGAAGGAAGGAAGGAAGGAAGGAAGGAAGGAAGGAAGGAAGGAAGGAAGGAAGGAAGGGAAGGAAGGAAGGAAGGAAGGAAGGAAGGAAGGAAGGAAGGAAGGAAGGAAGGAAGGAAGGAAGGAAAGGAGGGAGGGAGGAAGGAAGGGGAGGGAGGAAGGAAGGGAGGGAGGAAGGAAGGGAAGGAGAGAAGGAAGGAAGGAAGGAAGGAAGAAGGAAGGAAGGAAGGAAGGAAGGAAGGAAGGAAGGAAGGAAGGAAGGAAGGAAGGAAGGAAGGAAGGAAGGAAGGAAGGAAGGAAGGAAGGAAGGAAGGAAGGAAGGAAAGGAAGGGAAGGAAGGAAAGGAAGGGAAGGAAGGAAGGAAAGGAAGAAAGGGAAGAGTGAAGAGGGAAGAGGCAAAGGCGATGGCAGCTATATAACTGGGAAATCTCCCTCGATTTTACCAATGGGGAACTATCTAGAACTATCTAGAAACTAATAAGATATTCATAGGATGGCAGATTTAGAACTAGGAAACTAGAGAGGCCTCAAGGTCCAGGTCCTCCCTTATTAAAGAAGAAACCTCAAGAAGCCTCTGGAGATGTTGCTGAGGGCACAGAAGCAGGAAGTACCCAAGATCCAGTATACAAGTCTCAATAACATTCTAAAAGCACACTCCATTCTATTCTATTAAATACACCTATTCTTCAGCCAGTTTCAAAAAATGAAAGAAACAGATGGCTGTTCTTGAAACCCAGTTCCTCCCACGAAAGAAAAGTCATGGCTTCTCACCTTCCCCCATCTGACTTGCTCACTTTGCAGCACCTTAATTAAATTCTGAAAATGGCAGAGAATGGTTGAAAATGCAGATCATCATCATTACTACCACCACCACCACCACCACCTAGTCTGTGATCTTGATATTACCACTTATTTCTGATACCTCATTTTCTATTTCTATAAAAAAAGCAGAAAGCAAACATTAGCAACTACACATTGGGGGGAGTCAGGCTTTTCCCCCTGAGGCCTGTTTTGGGATGTGGTGATAATGGCTTTATGAGTTCATTAATATAGGGATTTCCTGGCATGGAATTTCTGACAACAATGTATTTGGAACAACTTCTCAGCAACTTATAAATCATTGCATCTATGTAGAAGGTCTAAACATATTTACTCCTATTAATATTAGAGATAAATTAGTAAACAAATAAAAACAGGATAAAAATATAAGGTCATACTATTCCACAAAATGTCCACCAACTTCACTTATGACATAGCAATCAATTCATACACCAGTCACCCCAATACATTCCAGTGAAAAATCATTGCCTCCAGCCTAAAACACTAAAACAAATTTATAAATGTTAATAAAAATTTTAAAAGGTTAGGTCACTACTTCCTGCAACATATGTCAGGGGGAACCTAATACATTTCAGAAACAGGTCATTGGTGGGACAGCTATGACATTAAAGAATAGAGAAAATAGAATTCTTCTCTTCTAAAATTAGTTAACCAGCACATATGTCTGTTTTTCCCCATGACTGCCTGGTGTGGAGAAAGCACTGTAACAGGGGAAATTTATTGTAACATACCACTAAATCAATATGGCAGAGCACTCCACTTTATATGGGACTATAAAAGTGAAGCATGTGGGGCAAGTTGAATGAAATGAATTAGCACTGAAAATAAGAGCAAATGGATTTAAAAAAAAAAGAAATAGATTTTTAGAATATGAATTTTGCTGACTGGAAGGGAAAACTGAGCCTTGAAATTGGCTTTGACAACATAGGACCCCTTTCCTTCTGATGCTACAATTAGACTTGGGCTGGTGTGTGTTTGGTTTTTTAATGTTTTAAAACCAGTATAAAACTGAAAAGCAACAGTGAATTTTCTGGCCAGACTATCAGAATCTAGTTTATAATAATAGCAATACAACTGGTTTAATAGAAATGGAATATGCCACAATTTTATTTTGTATCAAATGAGGATGTTATTTTTGTCAATCATCCAGGAGGAATCGTGATCCAGGAGACAATGTGTTGTTGCTAAAGAGGATTTCTGGGAAAATCCTAAGTCTTCTGAGAAGCTGAGAAGCAAATACTAAAAAATGCAACATGCATAAGTCACATTGACATTCGGAACAGGTACCCCAAAACACCAGCCTGCCTTAAATTATTACATAGTTTGAGGTGTACGTGTTTGGAAATCCCAAAAGCCAAAACAGAATCTCAGATTTTCAAGGTAGATGGGAACTGGAAAGGCTCTTAGAAATCTCACAGTCTAATTCACTGATTATATAGATTATATAAAGAAAGTTAAGACCCAGGTTATTCCCTGAGCCTATGACTTTTTCCTGTGGCAGACTCAGGGGCATGAGCCCTAGTTTCCTTGTCCCTAGGCTAGCATCACTTTTTATTGGGTATATCTGGATACATACTATTATAATCTTTGTACCTTTTTACAAAGGGTATTCAATTTTCAATTGCAAAGTCAGTCATTGAACTTAATCCTTTGATTTATAAAATAGCCCATTAATAGCAATTTATTTTATTTAGGAGACAAATGGGGTTAAGTGATCCACCAGAGAGACACAGCTGAGGCCAGATTTGAACTAAGGTCCTCCTGACCTCAGGAGCAGTACTCTATTGAGCCATCTAGCTGCCCCAATTACCCACTAATAAGAAACTGAATGCAGTTTTGTTACTGTGTAGGTCTGAAACTGAGGTGGATGCTTTCTGTAGTCTGCAACTGAGTCCTGAGTTGACAAGATTACAAGATTACAGTCCTGAGCTGTCATATTTCCTTTAGTAGGAACTTAAACCTTACATAGCTCTCCCCTATCTAAAGTTATCAAAAGCTTTCCTGGTAAACAATTGGCAGCAAAGCTTGCCAGTGCTCTTTCTTACACAAAATGCTGCCTCTAATTAGTTGTATAGCTTTGTACAAGTTCCACAAAGTTGCTAATGCCTTAGTTTCATGATCTAAAGAATGGAAATGATAATAAAATAATATACAACTCCCCACACTTCACAGCACTGCTTGTAACAGCGAAGTACTTTTGGAAGCTCTAAAGCATTATAGACATGTAAATTCTAATAGTTATTGCTGCTGTTGTTACTGTTACATGAACAGATGACTAGACAAATCAAGGAAAAGAACTAATATGAAAGGGAAAAGAAAAATGTAAATTACAGAATCAAAAGTTCTAATTAGCTATTTGAACATCTAAGAACTTGGGTTACTACATTCTAGTTTTGAGTTTTTTTTCTTTGCTTTATCACAAACAATAGTTGAATATCTCCCTGGGAGTGATATTTTGCATAATATTACCTAATTATGAAAAATACACACTTCTATGCTTTTGCAATTGTAAGAAGATTTGATGATTACAAGGTTATGATTTTTTAAGATTTTAAAGATGTTAATAACTCAAGGAAGAACACAGGCCCCCTATATGTTTCAATAGCCAGTTACTGATGTACTATTTCCCCTAGTTTAAACTTCACAGTTTTAACTTATTATTAATATTATTTACTTGCATAGTTTCATCAAAACAGACCTGGAAGAACAAATATTCTAGGTTGCCCCTATATGTTTCTTAACATACAATATTTCTTCACAACTTAGGTCTAATTCCTGAGACCTTCCCCTGCCTCTGTTCTCTTCAGCAAAGAATTGGTTGCTGAAGCAGTTTAAGGGATTAAAAAAAAGAATTCCACACAGTAGAAAATTCACATTTTCTACAGCCCATAGCAGAGAATATTCTAGAATATACTAGGCTGGAGGGTTCATCAGTCTTAAAGTTGCTATATGTTGCTCCCATAAACCAAGAGCATTTTTTTTTTCCTAATATTTGGGATGTAGACTATTTGGAGATGTCTGAAAATAGAAAGCAAAAAGGTCGTTTATTATACCTCCAGAGGATGAGCCGTCCCATCACAAGATAAAGAAAGCTCTCAGTAGGAGGTCTAAAGAAGTAGTAAAGATGCACAGCTTTTATACAAGAGATTATATCACAAGTAAGAGAACATTGAGAAGGGGGAGGGGGGAGGCATCTAATTGGTTGTTGCTTTCCGGAGAGATTGGAATGGAAGGTTTCTGTTTCCCTGAAATCGTGGGATTTCTAGGAAACAGAAAATCAGACCTTCAGGCTTCAGATATATAGGGCCAAGGTTCAAGTACATATAGGCCTGCACATATTATATAGGTCATAGGGGAAACACAGAAATAATGAAAATAAAATACAGAAAAAGAATTTACATATTCCTGTAAATTCTTAATCTTATCTCTCTATTCCACACACTAATATCAAACAGGGCTTAAAGAATTTGGAATATTGTATCAATTTCAAAAGATGTTTTCAAATTTCAGTTTGACCAATAGCAGCATAACCTTCATCTAACCTGAGCCTGGAGCTCTCTCCTGCCTCCTCTCTACCAGCTAGAATGGCTTCTTTCAAGACTCAGTTACAGTCCTACAGGAAGCTTTTTCCACTTTCCCTCAATACTAGTTCCTTCTTTCTCTTGATTATTTCCTATTTATTTTGTATAAATTGTTTACTCCATTAGACTATGACCTCCTTGAGATGAGGGATGTTTTTTTGTCTTTGTATCACCAATGCTTAGCATAAAGCTTGATACAGAGTGGATTAAAAAACAAAAACAAAAAAAACACTAATTAACTGAATCATCTGTAAAATGGGGATAATAATACTTTCACTAAGTGCTACTACTGTCTGATTGGAGAAATTAAGTGAATACATTTTGTATATGGTCAACAAGTAGTTTTTTAAAATTCATCTGTGGATCCTGGTATAGGAAACTCCCAATGTGGAAAAAAGGAAAATTTTCTACTATACAGATCAGCAATCAGTTAATAATTTAAAGCCTTCAAAAACTGCCCAGAGCACTAAATGATTCTGTGATTTTCTTTTTGTCCCAACACCATATGTGTCAAGAATAGAACTTGAATTTAGATCTTCCTGTCCTTCAAGACATGTCATTATGCCATATACCATCTTACTCACAACAAGCTATTAATAGTTTAACGGGATTATATGACACACCCACCTTCTACAGTTTACCACGATATTGCTAACAGTAACTGAGTCCTTTACAGAAAGAGATGGGGGGTGAAAGGGATAAAGGGTGGGAGGAAAACAGGAAAATATGGGAGAAAGAGATGGGAGATGGGAGACAGAGAGAGAGAGAGAGAGAGAGAGAGAGAGAGAGAGAGAGAGAGAGAGAGAGAGAGAGAGAGAGACAGAGAGACAGAGAGACAGAGAGACAGAGACAGAGATAGAAAGACAGAGAGAGACAGAGACAAAGAGAGACAGAGACAGAGACAGAGATAGAAAGACAGAGAGAGAGAGACAGAGACAAAGAGAGAGACAGAGACAGAGAGAGAGAGAGAGAGAGAGAGAGAGAGAGAGAGAGAGAGAGAGAGAGAGAGAGAGAGAGAGAGAGAGAGGCTGCCTATAATTCACCTTACAGACAGCTCAGAAGCTCTTTCTCAGTCCTATTGGATAATTTTGTTACTCCTGTCATTGTGATAAAAGTGGGGGGAAATCACCACTTGGTGGTAGTCAAGTTAACAGAGACTATTTTGTCACAGGCAATTAGCGTCCATTATTACATAATGTAATGTGTTTACTAGCTCTCTTGACTGAACTCTGCCTAGATTTATTCTGACTGATGCATGAGAAGAGGAAGGAAGGATTTCAAGGGTCAAGACAGGTTTGCCCAAATGACACCACATTTTAAAGCCACTTTTGGCAGAGGGGCTTTGAATAAGATTGGAGGTGTCAAGCCATACTTTGCAGAGGAGTTCTATAAGCAATGCTTGTTTATACAGAAATGAAGACGTAAGCATTTCCAAAGACTTTTCTCTGAGATAGGAAAATTGTTAACTTGAGGCTACAGCTCAAAGACCAGGTGGTGCTTGTATATACATACACATGTATATACAACAGGCAGGACCTAAAGCCTTCATCAGCAACTCTTGATTGATTGTCAGCTCTGACACCTAACAAAATAGAGAAAACGGTTTTGACCCATTTCAGACCAGGTTGAGATCTAGTAAAGGCTGAGAAAAATAGGAAGCAAAATTCGTAAATTTGCCATTCCACTCTGAAATAGCTGTTTATTTTTTTTGACAATACCTTCCCCCATTGCTTTTAATTTCTCTGTCAACAAAAAGGGAAAGATAGCTTGCCCTCTATGTATGACACATTTCTTTTTGTGACAATTTGAGTAAATATGTAAATTATTTCAAATACTGTGAGGAAAAGTGTGGTAGTACCAGATCTTTAAATAGTCAATTATTATGTTTATTACCCTATGCCATCCTCACCTTTATTTATTTTCTTAGACTTAACAGCAATATTATTAGCAATATTGCTTAAATATTTCAATAGGGTATATAATTCTATCTACAAAATTCCACTGCTACTTCTTTAAACTTACTATATTATCTTCAAAAGTTGCTATAATTAAATCCTGTGACAAATCGAAAGAGAATACCCTCTAAATTTACAGGCCAGGCAGGCTATTGTTCTACAAACATACATATACTCTAGACCCAATGATGTCCACAAATAATTGAGAATTTCTGCACACTAAAATAATTTCCCTTTTCCGCTGTACTCCTTATAACATTTACTATTCATATCGCATAACTTATGTGTCTCTGGAACAAGACACCAAGCTCTTGATAGGCAGGGATCTCTCAGTAAGGGCTCGTTGATAATGAGCTGTTAGGTGAGTTTTGAAGAAACTTAACTTGAAAAAACAGGACACTATTTTTAAAAACCAGCTCAGAAGTAAAACTGAATCTGCTCCAATTTCATTTTTAAAGATGAGGAAACTGAGGCCCAGAGAAGTGAAATGAATTGCTTGCTACTACATACATATTCTTTCTTCCCCTCCTACTCCAAATCTGGAATCATGATTATTACTAAACATGGCTTGTTACCAAATTAAGCAATTAATAAATAGAACTGCAAATGTTTACATCAAATTCCTGACTCTAAACTCAATAGTTTTTCCACTGTAACATAAGTAGTTCATGATATTTAAAAGGCATTCTCTTCTCTCCTCTTGAAATTAGTTTTTTGTTATCATTATTTAAGGTAATTCTCAATATAATGACTATACATTTTTTTTTTTGATGATTTTTTGATGATTGATAATTGAGTTACACAGGATCATACAATAAGTAAGTTTAAAGTGTATGAAGCCAGATTTGAACTACTGACATCAGAGTTGGTGTTCTAACTACTAATTCTTCCAAACTCTTCCTCTTTTGCTAAGGTAATTGGGGTTAAGTGACTTTCCAGGGTCACACAGCTAGAAAGTGTTAAGTGTCTGAGGCCACATTTGAACTCAGCTCCTCCTGACTTCAGGGCTGGTGCTCTATCCACTGTGCTACCTACCTGCTTCTATACATCATTTTTATAGATTACTTTTCCACATCACATTTTAAAATGCTGGGACATATTACCACAAAAATTCTCCCAATAGGGGCATCTAGGTGGCTCTCAGAAAGCTATCCCATAAAACAAATAGCAAAATTTTTAATGAGCAAAAAAATCACCACAACAGATTAAAAAAGTCCAAAAATGGACAAAGTGGATCTCTTATTTCCACAAAAGGGTTGGATTCAAGAGTGCCCTTCTCAGCTCTTCATGCTTGATCTTTATAAGTTTGTTACATTCATTATTTATTCTTTTGTTGTGTAGTTCCAATACAGTTCTTATTGCAAGTCTAATTGGGAAGTGGTAGAATGCTAGATTCTGGCAGACCATGCCATCACAGCACAAACTCTGGGAAGTTCTACCATGATGGGAGAACAATTTCAAGTATAAGCCTACCAACAGATTGTGTGTGATAAACGCAATCTAAGTTATAGTTAGAAAAGATTCATAACTAAAAGAATTGTCTGCCAGATTTCGATGAACTCTTTAGGGCACACATCAATTCACAGAGAATTTTTGCTATAGCTAGGAGAAAGAGACATTCTGAGAAAATAAGAGATCTGTGAAATACAGAAGTAAGTGGATACTTACCTGATGGTAGAAGGTGGTACTATAAAGAAAACATATACAATAAAGTTATGAACTGATCCAATCATTCTGGAGAGCAATCTGGAATTATGCCTAAAGGGCTATCAAACTGTGCATACTTTTTGACCCAGCAGTGCTATTACTGAGTCTGTATTCTAAGGAAGGAAAAAGACCTACATGTGCAAAAATGTTTATAGCAGCTCTTTTTGTAGTAGCAAAGAACTGGAAAAGGAGTGTATTCCCATCAACTGGGGAATAGCTAGACAAATTATGATATATGAAGGTAGTGGAATATTATCGTTCTATAAAAAATGATGAACAAGCTGATTATAGAAAGGCCTGAAAAGATTTACATGAATTGATACTGAGTGAAACAAGCAGAACCAGGAATACATTGTACATAATAACAGCAAGAATGTGCGATGTTCAACTATAAAAGGCTTGGATCTTCTCAATGGTTCAGTGATCCAAAGCAATCCCAACTTTGGACAGGAAATGCCATCTGCATCCAGAAAAAGAACTAGAGACTGAATTTAAATCAACAATACAATGTTCACTTCTTTTTTCTGTTTTTTTTTTTTTTTTTTTTTTTTTTTTTTTTTAATCTTTCCCATGGTTTTTCCTTTTGCTCTGATTTTTTCTCTCCCGGTAAGATTCATAAAACAATCCATATTAAAAGCAAATAAATTTACCAGAAAAGTTATGTTATATGAATGTAATGGAATCTTTTTGTTCTATAAGAGATGATGAGCAGGATGGTTTCAGAAAAACCTGAAAAGGCTTACATGAATTGATGCTGAATGAAGTAAGCAGAACCAAAAGAACATTGTAGACAGTAATAACATATGATGATGTAATGGACCATACATATAACCACTTGACTCTTTTCAACAATGTACTTATTGAAAGCAATTCCAATAGACTTGAAATACAAAATGCCATCTGCATCAAGAGAGAGAACTTAATGTAAACTGAATGTGGATTGAAGCATAGTATTTTCAATTTTTTTTTTTTTTTTTGCTATTTGCTTGCTTTTTTCCCTTCTGATGGCTTTCCCCCCCCTTTTGATCTGTTTTTTTTTTTTTGTACAACCTGACAAACATGGAACTATGTTTAAAAGGCACAAATTTACCCTATAACAGATTACTTTTTGTCTTGGGGGAGAGGAAGGTAAAGAAGAAAAGGAGGAAAAAATTTAGAATCCAAAGTTTTACAAAAATGAATGTTGAAAACTACCTGTACATGTATTTGGAAAAATAAAATACTATTTAAAAAAGAAAAAAAAAAAAAAGAAAATCCTAAATGGAGTCACTGATGAGGTCAGGGTAGCAATTCCTAATTTAAAATTAACATGTTACAAATTCACAATGGCCAAGGTTACAGAAAAGATGAGATAAAATAAGGCGCCAGGAATGGCAGATATGAAATAGATTTGAGAGAGCAATAGGTTTTCCCAGGAAAGGAGTTTGGAAGAATTCAATAAAGGAATATGCTATGAGGCCTGACTATGCACCACTGACTGGTTAAATCCATAGAGAAGTGTAGCAGACTAATCAAAGTTAGCTATTGTAAAGGAGAAATATATCATTAAAGGGAAGATATTATGAAAAGGGAAAGAGAATATCTCATAGCAGGCTGAGTTCTTAAGAGGACTTAAGCAAAGATCTTTATCTTGAGCACATCTTTTATAGGTGAATACCTTGAAGGTTTCTTAGGTTAGGAAGGAAAGTAGCAAGGAAGTATTTGGCAACTCAGAGGGAGGGATCAAAGAGGAGCCAGATGGAATGCACCTAGCAAACCAGATCCCAGACCTGTCTAAAGGTATGCTAATCAATATCTCAAAGGTTGGAGGGACAGACAATGGAGGCTTATAAAAAGCCCCAATCTTACAATGACTCTGATTTAGGGTAGCTTAATCCATATACTACAGAATGAGTAATTTTTTTCCTGTTCATTTTTTTACTGAGTAGTTTCAAACCAAGGCCAAGTGGCCAAAGAAACCTATAGGCTGGATGGATATGGGGATGAGAATTGTTGCATACTTCTTTCCTGGTTCTTCCAATATGCTTAGATTTAAATTTTTTCCTCATGTTTTTGACTTTGATGGTTCAGATATGTTAAAATATCACAAATTTTCTAACCTGTTATTCACCTCACAATAAAGATCCTTCCATTTCTAATGTGTGTTTCTTTGATCTTTCAGTGGTACTGATGATGTTTGATGCTCCTTGATTCCCAGTCAGGGAACCAAATGATGAGGTTAAGCACAGAGCAAAGAGTTGTGGGAACCCCTTCTGGTTGGCACAGGTACTTTGTAAATGAATTTACGAACCCAAAAAGTTAAGACTGGCAAAAAGAAGTTTATTGGCACTTGGCAATAAAAAGAAGTTAGCCTTTGTTAGGTGTAGCGAGCTGTCGTCTCCAGAAGCTGCTGGATCGCTCTCTGGGAAGAGATCTGCTGTGTCTACTCAAATCTCTCAGACAGATTCTTCTTCCTGTAACGAACCGTTGTCTCCAGGCAGTTGCTGTTAACTCTTGTCCAAAGAAGTGACTTCCCTTCCTGCAGAGAGCCCCGTCAAGCCTGATGCAATTCAGAGTCTTCCTCTTTCTCTGAGAGTCCTCTTCTTTTATTCTCCCAGAGAATGGGCGTGGGATAATGCAAGGGCTTCTGGGAAGAACCACCCCAGCCAATGAGCTTGCCCCCTCTATCAAGTCAACCTGAGTTCTCACCTTGTAATTGTCCAGAAAACCTGAATTCTCACCTTGTCACTGTCCAGACAACCTCAGTTCTCACTTAGTAATCCTAACAGTTAGGAAGACTGATTTCCAAGTGGTAAGGTCCTAGCAGAGAGATTAAAGGTGTAGCAGAGAAGTCTGGACAGAGAGGTAAAAAAGGGTATGGTGCTGTTAGGAAAATGTGTGAGAGAGACAAAGAGAGGTTAATGCTGAAAAGAGAATGTCTTTCAGCCGGCAGAGAGTCCCTCTCAGGCAACTATGCCAAGGCAGGTCCCTTGGCCTGGCATGATTCCTGCTTTGGTCTCTCTGTAAGGAATTGAGCTGAAGTAAGCTTGTTATATGGGTAACTCTTGGTGGGGGCTGGGAGAGAGAGAGAGAGAGAGAGAGAGAGAGAGAGAGAGAGAGAGAGAGAGAGAGAGAGAGAGAGAGAGAGAGAGAGAGAGAGTGTGTGTGTGAGTGTGTGTGTTAGTTTCAGGGCTCCCCTCATCAGTATTCTACTGTAGTGAAAATAAAATATGGAAGAGAGAAGGATAGAAAAGAAGAAACTGTTGTAAAGCTTCTGAACTCTTAGGGCTCTTGTTTCCACAAGGCATTGGGGAAGAGTAGACATATTCCTTATTCCCCATTTACTTTATTGGTATTTCTTGACTATGACAAAATTTAGTCTAAATGCCCATTCTAGTATTCTCTAGATTTAAAAAAAATAATAGCAAAAGGTCAGATGCACTTGATTTGTGAAATTAAAGAATGTAGGAGGATATTAGGGAAACATTTCAGAACAGAATCTTAGTCATCTTTGTTTTATAATAATTTGTATTACAGAAAGCTTGATAACTTTTTCTTCTTTTACTTCTTTAAGATTTTTATTTTCAAAACATATGCATGGATAATTTTCAAAATTCACCCTTGTAAAACCCTTTGTGCCAAATTTTTCCCTCCCTTCCTTCAACTCCTCCCCTAGATGGCAAGTAATCCAATATATGCTAAATGTGCAATTCTTCTATACGAATTTTCACATTTATCATACTGCATACAAAAAAATTAAATCAGAAAAGAAAAAAATGAGAAATGAAACAAAATGCAAGCAAACAACAACAAAAAGAGTGAAAATGCTATGTTGTGATCCACACTCAGTTCCTACAGACCTCTCTCTGGGTGCAGATGGCTCTTTCCATCACACGATCATTGGAACTGCCCTGAATCACCTCATTATTGAAGAGCCATGTCCATCACAATTGATCATTGTACAATCTTGCTGTTGCTATGTATAATGTTGATACTTTGTTTTTAGATTGTTTGAGGAAAGCTGTTGTTAACGTTACTCCATCAGTTTGGATTATTTGAGTTAGTAATTGGTGGTACCATATGGGTCTGAGTTATGAAATGTTGTAGTCTCCAAAGAATTAATTGTGTTTGCTATTCAGAGAGTGTGATGGATGTGATAAAGTGCAGCATATCACCAGTCAACAAACAAGTAGCAGTATCCAACAATTCTCACCCCCATATCCATCCAGTTTATAGGTTTCCTGGGGCATTTGGCTTTGGTCTGAAACTCCTCACTAAAGAAATGAACAGGAAACAAATTATTCATTCTGTAGTATATCGATTAAGCCATTCTAAATCAGGGAAGTCAGGGTGTGATTTGAGGAAGAGAAGCAATCAATTCAAGGCTGAAAAGGAATTAATGGAAAGACAAGCACAGAAAAATATGAGTTCCTTAATACACAGCAATTAGCAGTCAGACAGCTAGTGTATTGCTCAAGAGAATGAACAAACTCCAAGGTAAAGAAAGGGAATTGTAGTTAGCTACTTTATGTTGAATACAAGAGGTGAATGAGGTTAACCTTTCTGCTTTTTGGTTTGAGAGGATAGAGGTGTCCAGTAAAGATAAGTCTTATCTAAGAAAAGCAACTGTTCCTTCTTTCTGGTCTCAGAAAGTATCCATGTAATGTAAAATGTATGGGATTGCCTGTCATCGGGGGGAGGGAGTGGAGGGAGGGAGGGGATAATTTGGAAAAATGAATACAAGGGATAATATTATAAAAAAATTACTCATGCATATATACTGTGGGAAAAAATTCTAAATAAAAAAAATATATATAAAAAAAAAAAAAGAAAAGAAAGTATCCATGTAAAAGGAAGCCACAGAAAGGAAAAAAGGGAGAGCTATCTAAATCAAAAGAACCTTATTCTGCTTTGTTTAGAAATTACAAACCTACTAAAAAACTCTAGATCTGTAGTCTGAGATCCTGCTTTTCATCTGGGTGATTTAGGAAAATTCATTTTGGCAAAGCAACAAAGTTTTCTTCAAGTGGTTACTGCGTTCTAGACTCTAGAATAAATGCTAAGCATACTGATGCAAAATAGTCTTTGACTCTCAAGGAGCTTATTATCTAATGGGGGAAGATAAGGGCCCAGAAAGCTCATTTCAACCCTGCAATACTTTTCATGTTGGAATCAGCCTTACCTCCTAGGGGGCTCTCCCTTTAGCAAGCAAGTCTTCATTTCTTTGACTCTCCCTACTTTGGCCCTATCTGGGGCTCTTCATATCCAACTCCTTTTTCAGTGTGGTCTTTTCCCTTTAAAAAGTCAAGTTCCTTGAGGGTAGGAAATACTTTTCCTTTTTCTCTTTTTGTATTCCCAATTTAACTCAGTTCCTTAACAAATACTTGTCAATAGCCTACTTACTAATTTATCTAGCTGAAAATGAAAACAGATGTTACCTTGCTAATTGATCTAATAAGCACTTAACTCAGTTAAGTTTAACTCAGTTTAGTGGTGTACTAAGCAAAATTCTGGCATCCAGGAATACAAATACAAAAAGGATAATCCCTACTCTTAAGGAGCTTTTGAAGTGATAATAAGTGGAGTAATATGGAGTAGAAATATGAAATAGATTTAGGAGAGCAAAATTGTAAAAGAATATTATAAAAACAGTATAATAGAGATTGAGTTCATAATATGGAGCAACTACCATACAACTTCCATCACAGGTAATAGAGATTTGCTGTTTTATTACTGAAATAGCACATGGACTCAAACCAATGTACAATTAAGCAAGGCAGACTCAGAGATGATTCAGCAATTTGTTTTTGGGAAGTCATGATTTTTAAGGTCTCATGAGAAGAAGGGGAAATAAAGACTGGATCTAGGGAATATCAAGGATATATATTGAGATGTTGAAACAGTCTTAGCTATCTATCTATCTATTTATTTATTGCTGAGGCAACTGGGATTAAGTGACTTTTACAAAAGTGAATTTTACAAAATACATACACAGTGATCAGTTCTATTATTGGTGAATTTTACTAATACTAATCTCGAAAACCACACCATTAATAATATTTGGCATAAATGTGACTCCAACCTAAAACTTCATTTACAAGTAGATGGAAAAAACAATAATAAATTAGAGAATTCCAAAAAGGACTTTACAATATTTCTGGCCCTTACCTTTCTATCAGTCCCTTGCAAAAACTTGAAATTATTCTCTTAAGAATTTATTCTTTTAATCAACCTTTCTTTCTGGGAACTCTTTTAAATTCAAATACTAATGGAAGAGGTAATAGTCCTGAGCAATTTAGTGTGAAAAAATTTAATACTTTTATAGAAGTGATAGGAAAGTTTATAGCAAAGTTTATAGCATTGGGTGTCTCCTGGAAAAGGCACAAAGAGAATGATTGCAGGGAAAGAAGCTTGACTCTATTTTATCCCTGTCTATAACAGCACAAAATAAAAGTTAAGTCCTCTATGTATGCCATTACAAAGCGTGCTGAATTTCCCGAAGAAATTAGCAGAGGAACAGAAGCAAGGAGATAAATTTATTCAGCTTTCTATTATAGATATGCTAATTCTATGGCTCAGAGGTAGGAAAGAGGAATAGTCTTCAGAATTTGGTTGAGGCTGACAAGATTATCAGTCAACAATGAATCAGGCAGATTGTCTGAATAATAGCATTCCTCAGAGGGATTGCCAGAACAGAAGCCCTCCAAAGTCAGGGGACTCCAAAACCACTACTATATTTCCCTAGAAGCTATACTATATCACTAACAAGTGTAAAGGAAAAGGCTATTTAATATACTACTTGCATAGTTTCATAAACATGACACCCTAAAATAAATAAATTTACATATGTGTGCATGTATATACATATATCATATACCTCTAGAAAGCAAAGAGTTTATATGTAATCCAGACGGAATGTCACTTCTCCTTCCTAATCCTATATTAAAGAATTCCTTTTGTATCAATTCATTTTGAAATAGACAATCTTCTTCTAGCCTTTTCTTTCAATCACTACCATCTTTGCAATTTCAAGAAACTTTGCCATTTTTCTAACTCATGGAAGCAGGAGATTGTAGTAAAGTTTAAAAGACAGAGAGATTGTTTAGAGGGGGTATAAAAGTTTCATCTACTTTTCTGGTGGCCTAGTCTGTTTTCTCTTATCTGCCAGAAGGATAGGGAATCTTTTTGGTTAACTACTTTAAGTAAAATTATTTGTAAAACTCAGAAACCTCTAACAATAGACAGGACCATTTAAAGGTAAGTGAAAAGATAATCTTGCCACCATTTAATGTTTTTATCATTTATACAGCACTGAAAATTTTCCCATCTTTGTATCTATTTTTCTATCAATCAACAAGCATTAAGTGCCAACAATGTGCCAGTCATTGCTAAGGATCACACAAAGGAATATGGAAGAGATTTGGTTGAGATGAACTACGTGATACATTAGAAATGAGGAATTACACAGGAGAAATGGAGTGATCACACATGTAACACTCCTGAGTTGTGAATATTAAGTTCTTTTTTTAACTAGTTTTCATCTACACTGAGGATTGAGTGAAAGAAAATCAATCAAGACAAAAGCTACATTAATACATTAAATTCTGTAATTCTATAATTAAATTAATAGATTAAATTCTGTAATTATGAAAAAATCCTAATAGTAAAGGTTATTAGAAAATGGAAGTGGTAATTAGGAAGAATTGCCAAATAAGACATATACTAAGATCTGGGATGATTTAGATAAGTTTTGAGGAACAATTCAAAGAATAATACATGGACTACTGTAGACTATGTAACTTTTGATGACTTCTGACTAGTGTTTTGTGATGTACATTTTTTAAAAAATTAATTTCATTTTTGAAGGCCATAGAGTGATATTACTTTGACCACTCTAGTCCAAAGAACAATTTCTTGCTGGAAAATTGCTGTCAAACAATCGTAACCATCTAAGTTACAATTTTCTGAATACATTTTATATCATTTTCTGTACTCTTCTTCAGTCTCATCTCCAAAATACAGTCTATTGATTCTTTTCTTAGGTTAAAATTGATACCTTTCAGACTGGAAATAAATCCTAATGATTTCCTGGCTTGATTTCGACTAAAATAAGGATTCTATAGTATTCAAGAGCCTTTGGATAAATAAGGATTTCTTTGTGTGTGTGTGTGTGTGTGTGTGTGTGTGTTTTTAATTTTTAATTATTTCAAGCTGGATCATCCTTTCCCCCTAGATTTATAAAAGTCTGAATGAAAACTTTTCTGTTTCAAGGAGGAGTTTTGATCTTCTCTGCTATGATGTCTTCCTCAGCTGCGATCCTAACAAGACTAGGTCTCTCTATATACTGTCAGTCACTTACCTCAAACACAGGGGGAAGGCAGAGAAAGTGAATTTATTCTAACACTCTCAGCTCCTCTTACTGATGAAAAAAAAAAAAAAAAAAAAGTAAAGGGGTATCAGGCAGCTTTTTTCAGTCTTTCTTCTTTGTCACACTGAGTGTATTCCAGGAAAGTTTCAAAGCTACTTTCACGATCATACTAATTAAATCAATAAAGAAACTGAATTTAATTTTCTAGAAATAAAACTAACAAACATCAATATGAAGAAAATGGTCCTGGAAAGTCTGAATGTCTGTCTCTAGTGAGGGATAAAATGCTAAGGAAAATAAAAACTATATCCATTAAAGTTTGGTAGATTCCCTTCATCCACATATATTCTATCTTTGGTTTCATGGATTAGAACTAATTCCCCAAGCAGTGAATACTCACCAGTATTGGTGATTTGATCAAGTCTTCTAATTCAAGTAGTATGATTCTGACATTTATTAGGGCTTTTTGCTACAGGAGAAGTGAGTGAGTTAGGGTAACCAAAACGAAATCTTAATAAAAAATTCTCTTCCCTTATTTAGCATTCCTGTAACAGCTATTCCATTAGTTTTAAGTAGCACTGTTTCTTTAGCTCTTTTAAAACATATGGATACAGAAATACTCCAAATCATCTTCTCCCAATCCAACCCCTCAGGGACTCAAGTAAAGCTTTTAGCACTTTCTTAAAAGAAAATACCAATTTGAAGATACAAATAGGCCTAAATGAGCAATATTCAAAGGGTGCTCTTCTGCTTCAGAAAGGGAATAAGAAATCATCCACTGCCACTACTGAAGAAGAATAATCTAGTTTAAAGCTCCATTTCACAAATTAAATTCTGGCTGTATTTTACCATAAGGACTTTCTCTTCATGGAAGTAGAACTACACATAAGAGCCAATGTTCTCAAGCAAAAACATACAGTATTTAGAGAAACTGTAATTCACCAGTAATGTTGCCACATAATCATTTCACACAAGATTGCTAATCATGCCATGTGTGGGAAATATCTAAACTGGGAAGGCAAGAATGGCAACAGATTTAGGCCGTAAAACTGAACCTTCAAGCAGATGAACAGGGAGAATGAAAAAGGCAATGTGATCTAATAAAAGAATATTTTAAGAATGCTCTGGGTACGAATAAAATGTTTTTTTTTGAATTACAGATAACTCTTAAGACTCCAACTGACCCAGAGTTTTGCTTTGGAAACAAGAACACTGTAAAAATACTGCATTTCAATGATTAAAGAAAAAGTGACTTTTATTTTCATGTAACAGCAACTTATTATTTCACTGGGGTCAGAGATCTGAAATATCAAACACTAATGCATATCAGCAACTACCTCTGCATCATACCTATGGCATTCCAAGATTTAAAACATCATTTATGGTCATATCATTTGTATTAAAGGCAGGCCATGATTCCAATACATGGCTTCTCAAAGTCCATTAAAAATAGTTCTTCTTAGCTAATATTGCTTCTACTAAAATATATATTTTTATTCTTCATGTATTCTCAAACCCAATAGTAGATAATATAAGTTAAATGAGTTTTTACCATGATATTTTACGGTGAATTTTCTATACATTTTATCCTGACAAGCAATGCCCACAATTCCTACAGTGTGACACAGGAGAAAATGTACTGAATTTATAGTCAAAAGATCTTTATTTGAATCTTTAGTTTTGTTATTTACTACCTATAAAAAGCAGGGCTATTACCTGTATTTGAGCTTCAGGTTTTTCATTCAGAAAAGGTAAAAAATAAACTATATGCCCTCTAAAGACTCTTTCAGCTTGATGGTCCTAGGAGCTGGGGGGGGGTGGGGGGTGGGGAAGAGAGAGAGAGAGAGAGAGAGAGAGAGACAGAGAGAGAGAGAGACTGAACTCACAAGTTAACATGTGTATTCAACAGAAGCTAGGTCTTAAAAGAAGAAATCCAAGAGAAACACTACAAAAGGAGCAACCATCTTCTTTAGTGATACAAATGAACAGAAAAGAAGTGATAGTTAAAAATATTCTTTAGTGGTGAAAAAGTAACACTACTTCACACAAGGCAGCATCCAAGAAAGCCAGCTAAACCAGCCAGTTTCTGAAATGATTGGCTGCCAAATTCATGCCAGTTAGCTTGGCTATGAGCCTTATCATATATATACACACATACACATTGAAAATCAGATGAAATATAACTAAATATACAAAGAAGAAGAAATATATGTGAGTGGCAGAAAAGGCATCAGGTACTTTTTGACCAGTGAACCATTTTTGTTGGTACTCAAGAAGAAAGAGCTCCACAAAATAGGAATGAGTTTCCTAGACTACTTCTGTGAACCTTTAGAGCTGTCAGTCACTCAAATTCTAAACAATCTAATAAAATGTTAATCTAATGCCCTTTTAAAATATTAAACTCTAGAAAACAACAAATAAAAACAAATTATCTCACCGATTTTTCCCTTTTTCCCCCAATGTGGTTACTACTGAGCTTCCTTAAAAGCATCCTACCAAAGTCTCTTGAACCTTTATTATAATAAAACAGAGAAAATTGCTTTCCTTCATTTTTTTCCCTCTTCTTCATATCCAGAGATGAATACAGAAAACTCAGATACAATCAAACAGATAAACGTGTAATACACTGTTTCTAACATTTCTTTTCATAACTCTAACTTTCAACTGCTTTCCAAGCAAAATACCTATTTGATTACATTACTCTAAAAGGAGACTAATCCCCCCTTCCAATCTCTGACAGAAAGAAGAAGAAAGAAACTAGGAGTTGGCAAGGTGGACAGCAAGTAATGGAAGCACAAACCCCTCAGATTTTATCTTCAACTGAATACTAATCCAAAAATGTTTTTATTTTCCTTCAAGGCTCCAAATAGACAATACATTTTATAATGAATGTGGAAATCTAAATACAGAAAGGTGGATAAGGAATGTATCCAACATCAGGGAAAATGTTTCTTGAAAGTCAATTATTTTAGTAGCAAGGGGTTAGAATATTTAAGATCAAAGTACCATTATTCAAAGGAAGGAAGGAATCACAAAGATGGCAATTACTTCAAAGTCAATGTGAAATAACAAAATATAGGGAATTGCATGATTCCAATATAAGATCCAGAAGAATTGGCATTCTCTAGAGCAAATGTGTCAAATATGCTGCCCACAGCACTCCCAAATGCAGCCTGAACCAGATTAAAATGAAACTGGAATAGATTAAGCAAAATAAATAAAAATTCAATAAAACAAAACAATATTATGTTTCAAAATTAAATCAATATACAGTCTCCAGAGATTTTTATATATAGCTTGGTGGGCCCCTTTTCTACTTGAGTTTGACATGACTGCTCTAGTGTTATGAAGATGAGGGTAGGGAACTTATATAATATATTTTAAGATTTCAGCACAGATATTTTCAAGTCTCTGCTTTGTTCCAAGTTGAATTTAAAAGTTATCTGAGAAAATCATTGCATATAACTCTATTACTAAAATATAGACTTACATTTTTTATGAAACCAGATGTATCCCCCAAAAGATGTATTTAAACAAATCTTTTTACAAATTGAATCGTTAAGTGAAATTGGGAAATTAAACAGGTAGATTAGACTCTACGTACCTGGGTTTCAGTATTTTATAGGCATTTTGTGAAGTATCCATATGGACAACATTGAAAAAGTCAGACTATATGATAATAAAGTTATAGACATATTTAGAGCTGGCTTTATGACAACTCAAAGATATGCAATTAAGGTATGAGTATCAACCCAGAGGATAGCCTTTACTGGAAGACCATAGGAACTCTGCTCTTGAACTTGTGTTTTTCATCATTTGTCTTAATATCATGAATGCAGGCTCTGGTGATATGCTCACCAAATTTGTAAAGAGCATAAAGTTTAAGTGGCATATTTGACATATCAGAAAACATAATTGGGACTAAAAAGGTCTTAATAGGCAAGAACAATGAGCAAAAATTAGGTGAGCTGAAATTCAACAGCAGTAAGTATGAAGTACTATACCTGATTTAAAAGTCAATTACACAAGACCGAATGGAGGAGTTTAATTCTAAACCATATAGTATTCACTGCTTCCTATAATTTAACTTATATATAGCTTGTTCACACAAAGCTGTTTGCAGATAGTCTCATCTATTTCAATGTGAACTCTTTAAGAGCTGGACTGTCTTGCCTTTCTTTGTGTAGCCAAGACTTAGCCTGCCAGCTAGTAGGTTCTTAATACATACTTGTTAATTTGACTGTAAGCTCAAGTAGAGTCCATAGTTTGACAGAGGAGCCCCAAAATCTAAGCCTCCAACAGATATGGTGAGTCAAATTAATTTAGGGATACTTCATTTTAGAAAGCAAATTGACAAGGTGAAGCATGTCCTAAGAAGGGTGAGTGTAAGAATGAACATTACCACAAAACAAAGAACTGAGAATTCTCAGCAGAGAGAAGAGAAGCCTTGGAAGGAGAAGACCTGCAATTGAGTAGAAACAGAATTAGACATTATTTTGGCCTTAGAGCAGAAAAAGAAACAAGAGATGGACAGTGTACAAAAGTTGATTTTTGTTAAACGAAAGGAGAAAAAAATTCTTTAAGGATGACAGTTGTCCAAAAAGTGAAATAGGTTACTGCAAGTGGTAGGAAGTTTCTTCACCAGAGTTCTTCAGATATAAGCCAAATGATCATTTGGTAGGGATTTGATAGAGATTATAGTTGGGTAGGTAATATTTGGAAAAGGTACCCTTTTAAACCTGAGACTTTATGATTTTATATACAAGTTCACTTAATGAACACTACTTTGAATTCTTTTGAAAACTGAAGAACCACTTAATAATGCAAATAATCATCCCTTAATTAATTTGGGGATTCAATTCTGAGGTATGTATTTCTAGGCAGAACTAGGTTGTATTCTTATCATTTTAAATCTGAAAATAAATCTAAAAAGTGTGGCCCAGTGATTATTTGTAATAAAAACTAATCTCTTCTGGATCTATAATGCATGTGTAAATCTGAAAGTGCTTTGATTTTTTAAAACCTGCATTTTCTGAGTCAAAGATTGGACATATGTCACCTTAAAGACTGATAGTGGTTTTATGTAACTCCAATTTACTGTCAATTGATATTCCCAGAGAATGCAAGTATTAAAGTAGAGAGAGAAAAAGAGAGAAGGGGGGGAGGGAGAAGGAGAGAGAGAGACAGAGACAGACAGAGAATGACAAATATTTTAAGTACTTACTAAATGTCAGGTCTATGCTAATCTCTAGAAATATAAATACCACCAAGAAAGATAGTCTTTTCCCTGAAAGGATTTATATCCTCTCAGGAATTACAATGTTTAAAAAAACTCATATATGAGGGCCTGGAAACCCTGAGAGTTCAAGCTCGGGATGGGGGGGGGGTAGGGAAGAATATTGAGGAGGATGGCCTAAGTATGGGCTGCATGGTGAGGAGATAGCTGGAAAGATCTAATGTTGTTAAAGAAAAGCATCCCTCCACTAGATGTCTGGATGAATTTGTGTTCTGAAGATAATGGCTAAAACTGAACAGTTTCTTAACTAAACTACGACTTTGATATTTATGAATAACACATAATAAGCCTGCTAATGCCAGACATTACGTATATGCATTCAGAGTTAATTCTATTCTTCATTACCCAACTTTTCTAGAGTCAAAAAATATTCATAACCTATTATACATTTTATTTTATATAACAAATTCTGATCCAAACTATAGAGATTCAAGACACATTTTCTATTTCTTGCTACTTACAAAAAAATAAATAAAATATAAATGTTTCAGGGTTCAATGTTTGCATACCATGAAACTTTTTGTGGCAAATTGGATGTAAGCATACAAGTGAAATCACTAGAGCAGCATTAATAATCAGACTTCTTATGGCTTTGGTGATGGTTCTCCTAGCAATAATGAGCATAGACAGAGCAGCTCTAGTAAGGACCCTTCCTGCTGTCTTAATGTGCTTCCTCTAGTAATTCAATCATATTTGTTGGGGAGATACTATGTGCTATCTTAGGACATGCTAATATAGGCTTAGGCTATGCTAATATATTTAAATTATGGAGAGATTTTCTGATTGCATTAGAAATGCACCTTCCTTCCCCTACTTGTCATTGCAGAGGATATCTAACTGGCTTTACTAACACAGAATACAAACTCCTAGAGGACAGGAATTCCAGAGGACAAATAGCTTCTAGCTCAAGAGCTACTCATCAATCATTAACCACATAAACTAATGGCTATAATGTGCTTGGAAACCAAAACTATAAAAAGCAAAATGTGATCTCAAATGGACATGAAAAGGAAAGATTCTTAGCAGTGTAAAATAAACACACACAAAAAGCATAAGGAAAAGACAAAAATTATACTTTGAGACACTGGAGGCAAGAAGACGAGCATTTGGAGACAGCATTTACCTAGCCATTTGTATCTTGGTAGCAATCAATCAGAAGATGAAATAAAGCTATTTAAAAGGAAGAACATGAAATTTTTCTTTTTGCACTTACTAGAGACACTCCAAATCATATGGTAAGATGCTTTTGATTTGTAACACCCCTCACTCCAAGTTGGAATGAGCTGTTTCCCAAAGGGATGCCTTATCACACAGAAGCAAGTGTCTGAGGGCAGGTTTTAATGCCAGTCTTTCTGACTCTAAGATTGGCACCCTATGTATCCCCTAGGCCACCTAAGTGCCTTCTTAACTATTTTCATAACTCATGGAAAAAGTTTATGTTATATCTGCTTGGCATGGAGCTTCATATCTGTTGTTTGTTTTGTGCAGAAAAGCTCATCAGTTCAGCTACACAGCAATTATCAAAGAGGAGTGGTGATCTTTGTTTGTAAAAGGAGTGCCCACAATGATGAAATTACAGGCTCTTGAGAAAGGAAAACTAAAGATCCTTGAGAAAGAAAGAGAAATCAAAATTTATCTTAGTTAATTTTAGTAATGACTAGTAAAATAGGGATGACTAGTTGTGTGCAGTGGATACAGCACCAGCCCTGAAGTCAGGAGGACCTCAGTTCAAATCTGGCCTCAGACTGACTTAACACTTCCTAGCTGTGTGACCCTGGGCAAGTCACAAACCAAGGCCACTGACTGCCTCTCAGACCAGTGCTGGTCACCTTGACTTTAATCCTGCTACTAGACTTTGATGACTGTGGAAGAGAGAGAGTGAGACTGAAGATTTTGTGCCTCACCTAAATCTAATTCATATGTAAGTCAAGACATCATCTATGATGTCATAAATCTTCTTCAGAAAGGGAGGTTGAACAACAACAAATATCATGAAAGTTGGCACTTTAAGCCTTTAAAATTTTCTGCTCGCTGTGTATGAGAACTGACTCTTTTTACTCTGTTCTCTCTCTAGGTGTAGATGGTTCTTTTCATTACTGGAAAATTGGAACTGGATTCATCACATTGTTGAAGAGAGCCACGTCCATCAGAATTGATCTTCATACAGTCCTGTTGTTGCTGTGTACAATGATCTGGTTCTGCTCATTTCACTCAGCATCAGTTCATGTAAGTCTCTCCAAGCCTCTCTGTATTAATCTTGCTGATCATTTCTTATAAAACAATAATATTCCATAACATTCATACACCACAACTTACCCAACCATTCTCCAATTGATGGGCACCCACTCAGTTTTCAGTTTCTTGGCACTACAAAAACAGCTGCCACAAACATTTTTGCACAAGTAGGTCCCTTTCCTTCCTTTAAGATCTTTTTGGAATACAGGCCTAGGAGAGACACTGCTGGATTAAAGGGCATGCACAGTTTGATAACGTTTTGGTCATAATTTCAAATTGCTCTCCAGAATGGCTGGATGTGTTCACAGTTCCACCAACAATGCATCAGTGTCCCAGTTTTTCCACATCCCCTCCAACATTCATCATTATCTTTCCCTGTCATTTTAGCTAATCTGACAGGTGTGTAGTGGTATCTCAGAATTGTCTTAATTTGCATTTCTCTGATCAATAGTGATTTGGAGTACCTTTTCATGTGGCTACAAATAATTTCAATTTCTTCATCTGAAAATTGTCTGTTCAAATCCTTTGACCATTTATCAATTGGAGAATGGCTTGAACTATTATAAATTGTGACTTCTAATAAAGTCTCAAGAGACCCGTCTAGAGGAGCCCCCTTGCTAGTGATTTGTAGTTAGTTTCTGTGGACTCAGGGGATAAATTTCCAGTAGAGTAGATCAATACATAGTTTTCTTTGACAAATAGTTGTGGAATTGCAGAAGTCAAATTCCAGCTTTGCAGACTACATTGTGAAGAAGAGGTTTAATTTTGATTGAGATTATTACAAATTTTTTTTCTTAATTGTTTTGAAGACACTTAATGCCTTGTGTGATCCTAGGCAAGTCTCTTAATCCTGTTTGCCCCAATTCATTTGTAAAGGAGAAGGAAATGGCAAAGCATTCCAGTATCATTGCCAAGAAAACTCCAAAGGAAGTCTTGAAAAATGAGATACAACTGAACAACTAACAACAACATGCATAATGTAATAGAAGGGGAAATTTTAAGGCAGGTGAGACCTCAATTTGAATTCCAAAGTCTGTGAATACTAGAGATGCTTAAACTCTATTCATCTCTAAGAGAAGCTAAGTGGATCACTGGACCTAGTCAAAGAAGACATGAGTTCAAATTCACCCTCACACACTTACTAGTTATGTGATTCCAGACAAGTCACTTAATCTGTTTGTCTTGGTTTCCTCAACTATAAAATGAGAAAAATAACAGCACCTACCTTGCAGGGCTGTTATTCAGATCAAATGAGATCCTTCCTATTAGAAAAATCATTTAACACAGTGATATATAAATATTTATTCCTTCTTCCACCTTCCTTCCCCATAAAATCAGGGAGTTGAACTAGATGAAATTGCTAAGGTCTCTTCCAGCTCTAGAACTTATAATCTATAGTGTCCAAAACGCTTATTCAAACGTGCACTGAAAACTGGGCCATTAAAACTATGTCTATCAGGAATTGGGGCAACTGAAGACGAGAAAGTTGGGTAATCAATAAATACTTAAGATAGTATACTGGTTAGGCCCTGCAGAAGGGAGCAAACTTAAAATATAATATTGCTTTCATATTTAAATAAAAAATAACATTTAGGATTTTAGAAATGTTAAGAAAAATTCTTATAAAAACTCACAGGAGTATTTAAAGATTGCTAACTGAGAAAATATTTTTAAATTGGAAATAGACAAATCATAAACACACAGATGGAAGGGGAGAATTATAAATAAGCAAGATTTATGATTTTTATATACACATCAGAAAGGCAATAAACAATAAGATGTTTATTGAATGGACAAAAGACAATTTAAAGTACTTATAATATCATTTCTGTAGTCATTTTAACAAACTATTCAGTGATCATGAATGAGGATGATGCAGTACTAAATTTGAAATAGCACAATGTAGTGGATTAGCCATAGAGCCAGCAGGACATGGGTTCAAGTCTTATTTCTAATACATACTGATTGTGTTACTGGGGGCAATTCATTTAACCTCTCAGTGCCCCATGCAATACTATCTGACTTATGTGGAAGATAGAGAATTGCATAGACAGAGTGTTTTTTCTTAACTAGCACACATATATGTTTGTTTGTATGTATGTAAGTATGTATATAAGTATATATGAATTTAGAAAATATGAAATATCTTGGGTAAGACCAAAGGGCTTTCCTTTATCTTATGGATCTGAGAAAGAGACATCGTGACAAAGTTGGGATAAGACATCCTCTTCATGTTTTGTTTTGGGTTTTTTTTTTTTTGTTCTTTTTTTTACTATAATAGGCCCCATATTACCAAAATGGGAGGCATCATGATATAATGGATGGAAGGCCAGCCTTGGAATTGGGAAGACCTTGGATCAAGTACTATCTCTTGTCCATATTAGCTGTCTGGATATGGGAAAATCATTTAATGTTTCAGTTTTCTAATCAGCTTTTTAAAAGTAAAGCTTGCATGTGAATTACTCATGTGCACTGGAAAAGAGTTTTCTTTCTTGGAGTATTCTACACTGATGATATAACAGATCTGGAACAAAAGTAGAATAATTTAATAAACTATAAGTTACAAAGGGAAAAGTCATACTATACACAAGGTATTATCTCTGTTATCTATTCAATACTTGCTATATGTTATGAAAAGAAAATTTTCAAGAAGAGAGTTAGGAATATATCATATACTTTGCTTTTACCAGAATGAGACTTCTAGCAGAAAAGAATAGAAATCTGTTCCCTCCCTTCCCAATAGTGTCTTGGCTCTATGATCATTGTATAATCTATAATAAGAAAAACTCATCTATACCCACCATATGGTTGGACGATATGTAAACTCATATAATGACACCACTTCTGTTTCTTCTTCCTTTTATTCTCAACCAAATGTTCTCCATTCTATTTCCTCAATCAAATTCTTTGATTTCCATACAAATACATGCTTTCAAAGTTGCATTCTTTCTCCTTTTCACCAAGGGCTATTCTTTCTGAACAAGGAATATATAAAATATCCTTCTTTAAGCAGACCAGAATGGAAAAGATAAAGAAATATTTCCATTGCTTTCCATCCCAAGTCTTCCTCATCTGATTATGATCAGGTACATATTTATCTCATTTTATTTCTTTAGATAAAAGTTACAGGACAATGCAGATAAACATTCATATAATTAATTCATTTAATCAATCAATAATGTATTAAGTATTTTTATGTTCTAGACACCATGCTAGGTGCTGGGGTCCCTGTTCTTAAGGACCTTATACTCTATAATGTACATGTACATATATATCTAAAATATATATACAAGCCATTATGAGGCCAGTGGGTGGCACAGTAGACAGAAAACTGGATTTGTAGTAAGGAAAAAGTGAGTTCAAATTTTGCCTCTGAGATTTCCTGACTGTACAATCTGGGTAAGTCACCTGATCTCTTTCACTGCCATTTCCACATCTGTAAAGCCAGAGTATTAATAGCATCTACCTCATAGGATTGTTATGAAGATCAATTGAACTAGCATATAGAAAGTGCTTTGTACACTTTGAAGTCCTATTTAAATGTCAGCTTTTATTGTTGAAGTATTATATATAAAAATATCAAGCAACTTTTTGATGGGGAGGTGTCAGAAGCTCTGTACGGAACAGACCTCATGGAATATTAGAAGATACACTATTTCAAATGTGGAAGAAAATAGTCATATTTTCACAGAATTTGTTCATGGTATATTAAATATTTTATGGACATTAATCCTCATGACCCTATGAATTTAAGGGAGGAACTATGTGGCATATCTTTGGGAAAATGGAGAACTTAATTGTGATTGCCCTCTAATTTATCAATTATACAAATATGAAATTTGATGATAGGGACTTTGAGAGAAGGTCCAAAAAAAAGTGTCATGCATTTTGTGTTGATATTCATTTAAATGTAAATAGATATTGAGCCAGTATAATTGTTTTCATTGATGTCTGTTATTATTTCTAATATATCTATATATACATATTGAAGAGGGCATCATTAGTAAGGTTTCACTATTTAAAAATAATAGAGGCACTGAAGAGATCAGTCTGACTTGGCAAAAGTCTGAATTGTATTTGTTGAGAAACAGACTAGCTCAAATCAAGCACATCATAAATGAAGATATTAATCTGGATAAGTCAAATGAAGTAAATGAAAAAGTTTCATGGTAAGCCCTGTTTTGTCTATTATTGTATAGTATTATAATTATTTGGATTAACATTAAGATCCTTAAGGCACACTGGAAGAAGAATTAATATTTGCTTTGAAAGATATTCATTTTAAGTTACATTCTTCCTACACAATAGACCCCCCCCCCAATTCATACAACAGATTATTAACATCTTAGTCAAAAAGTTACTAATACTGAATTTAAATTCGTTTAAACTCTGAATTAGTAAATTGCAAAGAGAAAGCATTTTTCTAATAAAATTTAAGCCCCTATAAGGCAAAGATGGTTTCACTATTACATTTATCTTCCTAGTGAATAGCATACTAGCTAGTATATAGCAGATGGCTATATATAGCCTGATAGATTTTTTTTATTTTCTAGAAAAGGAATACAGAAACATTTTGAACATATACAAATATCTATTTAATATCCACTACCATCCATGAATTTTTACTCCCTTACCTTACAAAGTGATAAATTACATAGATGTGATTAAAATAAGAAGGCTGATAAGGCCAATAATCACAGTTACTATCATGTAATAGGGAGAAGGCCTATCTCTCAAAAGTGCTGAAAACCACTTGTAGACATCAAGAGCTCCACTTTCTTTTTCTGTCCTAAGACAAATTACTAGGTGGTGTCCTGGCAAAATCAAGTTTGAAATTATTGCTCTAGCTTACACACACACACACACACACACACACACACACACACACACACACACACACCCGGAAATTAGGGCAGCAAAAAAGCCTAATGTCTTTTGTGGCAGCTCTATTATAAGTTTGTATTAGATTTGTATCACAGAAGTTTCTTGACTCAATTGTCAATCAAACAGTAAAGTCTCCATGGTGTACTGAGCAATAGCCGAGAAAATCTCATTTCACTAACAGCAAAGCTAATATAAAGATTTTTAGAAAAAAAAAAGCTCAGATATGACAAGGGAGATTCATATATCATTTGTTTCACTAACTAGCTATGTGGCTTAAAGCAAGCAAAACACTCTGCACTTCTAAAGCAAACAAGTCTCATCTTTGGAAAGCTTGCTTAAACGTAGAGGATTGGGCCACTAGACTCTTATGGTTACTTATAGTTTCAAGATCTTAGATAATTACTGAAAAGAAAAATTTTTATTGTAGTAGACTATGTTATGTCCTCCCTATGTAACTTCTACCTTTCAAGGCCTTGAATGAGTTAGTAAGACTAGCAATTGCAGAGAATGTTAGGATTACTAAGTGAGAACTCAGGTTGTCTGGACATTGGTTCAAGGCAAGTCTAAAGTGATCAAAGTGGATCTAGTTGTCCCCATTTCCTTTGCCCATTGTTAGGGATTACCCTACAGTACATTCTCATTGTTCATCTTTTTTTTTTTTTAATTGATCTTTTGTTTATTTTTATAAGAGTTTCTGATTGTCCATTGTAGCGAGCTGTTGTCTCCAGAAGCTGCCGGATCACTCTCTGGGAAGAGATCTGCTGTATCTTCTACGCAAATCTCTCAGACAGATTCTTCTTCCTGTAATGAACCGTTGTCTCCAGGTAGTTGCTGTTAACTCTTGTCCAGAGAAGTGACTTCCCTTCCTGCAGAGAGCCGACTTCCCTTCCTGCAGAGAGCTGCGTCAAGCAAGATGTAATTCAGAGTCTTTTCCTTGAATCCTGGCTCTGAATCTCCTCCAGCTCTTATCCTTCTCCAGGCCGATCTGCTCTCTGGGCCCAGTGCTATCTCTTTTATCCTCCCAGAGAATGGGCGTGGGATAATGCAAGGGCTTCTGGGAAGAACCACCCCAGCCAATGAGCTTGCCCCCTCTATCAAGTCAACCTGAGTTCTCACCTTGTAATTGTCCAGAAAACCTGAATTCTCACCTTGTCACTATCCAGACAACCCGAGTTCTCACTTAGTAATCCTAACAAGAGAATGTGTGTTTATCTGAATCACCTGAGAAAATTTCTCCACAATAATTCCTTAGGCCAAAGAGATCATGAGTCTGGTCCTATTTTTAATATATGCCCTAGGTCTTTGAACAGGAGAAAATGCAACACTATCAACTAATTGTAATTAAATTACTATTACTTGAAGTGGTCAAGAGAAAACAAAATAAATAAAAATATGGAAGGTAAATGGAAGAAACTTTCAATATTATGCAAGAAAAACCAATAAATCTTCGACCAAAAAAAAAGGAAAAGAAGAGAAATAGTTTTCAAAAATTAGATTTCAAAAGGAATTGTTATTGATCATGAGAATTTAAGACTAAATTCAGGGCCTAATTTTCATACCTCATCACATGGCTACTTGGTACTCTATTAGAAATTCACCTCTGAAAAACAGATTAGAAAACCCTGGGTCTGAGCAGTTGCACACTTCCAGGATAAAAGCATAGGTATATTTTAGTCACAGTGGTGCAGAAGACAAATTCAGAACACATAAAAGATGGTATCTTGTTAGATAAACACTATACCCCTAAAAGAAAGATCTTCCTTTTATGTTTTGCATATGTAAGTTTTCAAAAATATTAATTGTGATGACAACAGAATAGAAAGCAATGAAAAATCCCATTTAGGTCACTGTTATACTTTGAAAAAAAAAAGTTAGTTCCAAAATTTGAAAGGATTAGCCATCTTTTTTTGCTCTATCATAAATGGAGTTAATTAACACAGTCCCTTTATGCCAGTGACCACTGTAGGAAAAGGATTTGAAAAGTTTGACCTTACTAACAATCCAGACACTTGATCATTTCCATTAAATCTCTTTCTTAAATAAAACTCTATGTCTATTTTGTGAGATTCAACTTTGAAGAGAAGAGGGTTTTTCGGGGAGTTAGTACAATCAAGTTTTAGATATCTTAAATAAGAGATATCTCTAAGCCATCTAGTTTGAAAAGTCTGTTAGGCAAATGGTGAATTGGCCTAAAGTTTAAGAGATATTGGGTAAAAATATACAGGTCTGGGAATTATCTTCACAGACAGGAGAGTCTTTACCAAGAGAGGATATTACTAAAGAAGAGTAGGGCGTATGTTATACTTCAGAACCTTAAAGAATAATCATAGTTTAGGGATATAGCCTGCATGATGAACTACCAAAAGAAGGGAAGCAGGAGAGCCTCAGGAGAAAAAAATGTCACAAAAGCCCAGAGAAGAAAGATAATTCAGGAGGAAAAGATCATTAACAGGGTTAAATGTATTATATAGATTGAGAAGAGAAATGACAAAAGATTATCTGATTTGACAATTAAGAGAACAATGATTCTTTGGAGAAGAGTTTCAATTGAGGGATGAGGTCAGAAACTAAATGGCAAAGGGTTGAAAAGAAAGAGAAAAGGAAGTAGAGACATCAATTGCAGGCAGTTTTTTCCTATGAATCTGTCTGAGAAATAGAAAATTAGAATAGGACCAGAGCTTGAGGGGAAGATATGGTTCTAGTGAGGGAGACAGGCTTGTTCGATAGCAATAAGGAAGGAAGCAATATCAAGAGAAAGAGGTTGAATGTTCAAGAAAAGGCGGTCAAAATTACAATTTGCTAGAGAAGATAAAAGGGATGAAATCAAAATTACATCTAGAAGGCTTACCATTGGCAAGAAAAGCTAACTCACTGTCAGCTAAAGTGGGAAAGGAGGCAAAAATGAGAATTGGTGTCAAGGAGTTTTGAGATTAGGAGAGTGGAAGAAGAGGGAGCAGTGCATGTTGAACAGCCTCCATTTTCTCCATAAAGGAAGAGGTAAGGTTTTAAGCTGGAGGGGATGAGCAGGAAGTATTGAAAGGCCAGAGGAAAGAAAAGAAGGTTTAGAAATGCTTCTGTGGTAAGTGATAGAAGAAAATTAATTAGAAATAAAAGGACTGCCTTTTTGGAATGGGAAACGACTTGAAAGGGGTAACATGAATTTGCAATGTACATGGTCAATGTACACTAGTTGTGTAATATTCACCATCTTTGAGTCAGAATGGAGGGGGAAGTATATGTTGGAAGTAATGGAAGGCTGAGATTTAACAAAAGATGAAGGGTAACAAGAGTAGGAGAAAAGAGATTTGAAAGCAGACAGTGCTATGTTGAAATAATTAACTACAGGGTCAAGATTAAAAAAGGGAGAGGAATGAAGTGAACTCAAATCAGGTTGGACTAAAAGTGTGAGAAGATACTGATCAGTGGAGAAAGGACACCAAACCTCTATAATAGGACTTTTTAAGGACCTATTAAATCTTATCTTCCTTTGGCACTCTGGGGAAGCCTAGAGATCTTTTCAGAATAATATTTTTAAATGAACATAATAAAATATGTAGGATTACAAAGAACACCACTATTGAAGTTCATGAAATCTTTCCATGGGCCCAATTAAGTCTAGCTGGAGAATCTTTGCTCTATGAGTTGGTTGGTAATTTCGCGGAAAATTAAAGGGGAAGGAGGTGACTTGCTATGGATCCTGATGGTTTGTGAAGGTCTGAAGGGGTAAGGTATAGAATCTGATACAAACTTACTCCTACCATGGATAGACAGTACCCCAGTACTACAGGGACTGGGTAGTGGTTGAACTGGGTTAGAAAAAAAGTATTTCCACTTGTCCTGAAGCTAACCTCCACATATCCCCCTGATCTTAGATAACTAGGAAAAGAAGAAGACAAGGAAAGGGATCTCTCCTATCCACATAACTCTTCATGAATACTAGACTAGGTACAACAAGTATATAGGAAGCTCCACAGAGGTGTCACTAATTTAGTTGAGGACAAGGAACATATTCTTCCCAGAAAGTCAAAGAATAGAGAAACCCAATATAGTATAAGTCTTCTTACTGAGATAAAAATAAGTACTTGTCATTATCACAGCTATCAAACTAAAAAAATCTTTTAAAAACCCTAGAATATTTACCTTATTCGGCTTATATTTTTAAAACCTCCCATCTTTTTTTTCTCCTCCTAGAACTAAATTGTAAGTAAAACATGTCAGTGACATAGCCAACATTGGACAGAAGACTCAAATGGCAGGGTCTTTTTCACATACTACAGAATAAACCTGTAAAAAGGCTTTCCTGGACTCTAGTCAATCCATTTCCTGCCAAATTGGTTAGAATTACAAAATGTAAAGATGTCAGCAATACTTTGCAGCAATTCCACTTATGCTCAAGGATTATAATTATATGCATTTTATTTCTTTTGTAAGAAATTTGAAATCCACTTGTTTTTGCAGCTGAATCCCCTCAGATGCCTCTTTCCACTCCTACAGCACCAAATTTGCATGATGCCCAAACATGCATTGTGCTTTCTCACCTTGTTAAAACAATTAAAACTGTTCTCTATGTCTAGAATTTCTTCCTTTCTTCACTTTGCCTATTAAATACTAACCCCAGTCTTTGAATCAAAAGTGCCATGTTCTCCAGAAAATGTCCCTGGTTCATAACTGCCTTCTCTCTCAGACTTTATATACCTCTCTAATGCACTTTCAACACTACAATTATAACTACTTTTTGTTGGTGTCATCCTTCTATTAGACTCTAGGCTTGTTGGCAGCAACAGTATCTTATCTAAATTGCCTTGACTCCCCCATTACCTTGAACAGGATTCTGAACTCAGTAGGTATGAAATAAATTATATTTGTTGCATTGTAATTTCTCTCCAAGTAAATAAATTCCCTTTTGAGGTTTCCACTTACATTTCCTGGTGCACTTTAAAAAACCAACTTACAAGGTCTAATATCTTTTCAAAAGATTCTTTATCTCAGGGAAGCAAAACATACAACATTATGACCTAGAATACTGATTTTTATCCCCCAAATGACTATTTATATTTGTGTAATTCTATTTACATTGAGATTTCCAACATGATGAAGCTTCATAAGGTTCTCTATATTTTTGAAGTTATTTAATTTCTCCAAATGGAATCCTAGTTGTTTCCTTAGGTTTATTTGTTTTGATTCTTCCTTGAAGTCTTTTCTCTCCATGGTACTGTTTTCCTGTTTATCTAGTTGCAGGACCTCAGAAATTGTTCAGCTAAATGAACGACAAAGGGTAACCTCTGTGACAGAGATCCTTGGTAATATACTACTGAATCCTCCTAGGGAAAGACTATAGATAAGGACTCAATGAAAAGAGTAAATCATTGCCTCTTTAGTTAAAATAAAAGAGCTTTTTAGTCAAAACCATATACTTTTATAAAGAACTAAAAATAGCCTCCTTTTTACTTCAAAAAAGGTACACTCTTTAATTCCAAAAAAGTCATTGCATACATGATTCTTCTACAATCCTGAGTTTTGTTTGCTAATAGTGTGACTACATTTTAATTTAACCTTTTAGCATGCTCTACATATGATAAACAGAATGGTATTTTGAGAGAAAAATCCAAGCTGTCAGTGTAATTTACTCTGCAAAATCATTTTGCAATTATAAATTGCTCCGTGGAGGCTGTCCTCCCTGATGATGGTTTGCAATGGTCTGTGCCTAGCCTTTTGTCATGTTCACATATCATAACTTCAACCTCTTCTCATACTCATACATATATCAGAGCTGATAAACAACCACAATCAGAAAAATATATGCTAAGATGGCTTCTCATACAATTGTTGGTTTCAAGATCTAGCAAGATGCTTTAATTTCAACAAGTTATCCATTTCTGTGATTAGATGATGTGATTATAACTTGACTATTCTGCTGCAGTTACACCTTAAGGTAAGCAGGTAGTTGATGAATGCTGCCCAGCAACAAGAAAAGTGGGGACCCTAACATCTCAGTGCCTCTTGTTCTGACACAAACTTGCCTTTTCATCCAATGCCATGCCAGAACATTTTTAATTGCTTTCTGATCTTAATGGAGTATAGCTGTAGTTAATAAAGAGAGATACTCATCACCCTATACTCAGGATCTTACTACCAGTCCACAATACCAGGATCACTGGCATTTTTGCAATTTGAAATGCCATCATTCTCAACATCTTTAACCACCTCTTTCTCCTCTACCATCCTTAAAACACAACATTGTTCATCAATTGTCTAATAATAAATATACTTCATAAAGCATACATATAGTGATTATCCTGAAGAATCAAATGACTTTCAAAAGCCAGCTGAAGCAAATAAGCAAAGAGAACAACCCAACATGGTTTTTTTTTAAGATCTATCACTTAGCCTGCCAAATTTCAAAGCATATAAGATTTAAGATCCTTCCTAGACTTCTGAAAGTCATCTAAAAGTATACAGTAAGTTCTTTCTCTTCAAACTCAGATGAAGGCAACCATTTAGTGCTGCAAACTTCTTTGACCCAACTGTATAGTTATGAATTGGACAAGAAAAAAATGAACAATTCACTCTATTCATTTATAGGTTTAGAGACTGGACTTGTGATTTCATTGCTGTAGGTAACTCCTGAATTGCTACCAATACAACCCTGTACTGCTTTGCAATTTATTTTGTTAAAGATTTATGGAGCACTAAGGGGTTGTGACTTGCTCAGAATCATGTAGCCAGGTTGTATCAGGGACCAGATATGAACCCAGATATTCTTGGCTTCAAGGTTATCTCACATACACTATGCAATGCTCAATCCCATTTATAACGAGGATCATTCTCCAAGCCATATTTACCTTATGCATGTCTTATATTGCTGACTCATACTCTAGATTTGTATTTTGCCCCCACAGTGGTGACAGAATGTGAATCAGTGCTACTTTCTTAGTGAGCATTTGTGAGATGGCAGGTACATTTATATCAAATCCAAGATGGTCACTGCATTTGCAAATTTAGTCCAGTCAAACAACTTGCCTATGAAGTAAAAATGTTAATAAAAGATTTCAAGAGTCCTCAGTTGTTAGTTATTAAATACATTAAACTGGTAAATAATTATTTTACCAAAGTACATTTCATTAAAGAGTAAAAATAGAAATGAGCCTTATTTATATTTGCATGAAATTTTACTATTACAAAGCATTTTCATATAAATTATCTTATTTGATTCCACAAAACACTATGCAATAAACAACAGAGGCATTATTATTGTCTCAATTTTAAAGAGGAGAAAATTAAGCTAAATTTTTTTTTGAATTGCCCTAAATCATACAAGCCCAACATTCATTGAATGTAAATTTAGCTATAATCCAGATCTACTTAGCAACAGAAAGCCAATCTTGGCAAAGGATGTGGAGAAGGAACAAAAGGGAATTCCCCCTTTGTACTTGTATTACTAATACTAGTCAGAGTAATACTGGAATACCTCTGACAAATGATCCTATTGTGCAGCTCATTATAACAAGTGTTCTTGTTATAACGCTCTGTGTCAGAAAGTGGTCAGACATCTCTACGAAATATGCTTCACTCACTGAAAGTTTATTTACATAGTGGCTATTAATTACTAGTCATTTATTCCATGAGGAAATATAAATGCAGATCAAATCTGCACGTCAAAGGGGAAAAAATAAGTCATATAGGCTTCATTATTACCATATTTCCTGTCCTACCCATAAATTAAAGGCCCAGGAGGATAAAGTAAATTCCATTAATCAAAATGAACTCATCCATTTTTCCCAAAGGCCTCTGGTGAGAGCTGACAAATGACAAATATCTTGGTAAAAAAAAAACAAAGAAAGAGCATAAGTAGTATCATCTTGAAGGTCTACACTTCTCCAGAAGTGATTATGGAACCTATTTAAGAGGAGGATAGGAGGGCATCTATCTGCAATGGTCTTTATTCAATTGGGCCCTTAGGCAAGAAAATAGATTAGATGACCTCTTATCACCAAAAGCATTCATTAGGTGTCTAATTATATGTAATGCTTCAATAAGCAATGTATAATATAAAGTGACTAGAACTCATGCTTCCTGCTTTCTACAATTTTACCCTTTAAAAGAGGCGACACAGAACTAGCACAAAGATTTTATGAACAAACATTAAATATGTAAATTAAATAAGTTATTACTTGCCACTAAATATAAACAAAAAAGTTGCTCTATTTCATGGGGTTATGAGTGAAGAAGGAGATCAGAACAGTTCATCAGATGAGATCAACAATAGTTGCAGAATTAATATGGCAGGCATTCTGGAAAGGACAGGATTCAAAAAAGTATCAGGCTTCTTTAAAAATGACTTTGATCATTGGTTATTTACACATATTACATGTACATATTTTTAAGAAAATAATTTTAAATTCAATTGGTTTTTAAACTAACCTTCTAATTGATTAAAATCATATGAGAAATATTTTTAACCCATCTATATATAGAAGAACCACATACAAATGTTATAGCTAATAAATAATATGCTATTTCCCTAGATCTGTGGTACAAAGATGAGAGGCTGATCAACTGTAACTGCTGGTGACGGTTTAAAAGACAGTTTTCTGAGATATGTGAGTCCTAGCTAAGTTGTCATTATAATATTTTTTAAAATAGAAAACTATATTAACCATAGGAATTCAAAATCAACTTTGAGAAATTTATAAGGCTTAATATTTTTGATTAAAAAATAGATCAAAATGATGTGTGCAAAGTTTAAGGAAAGAAGGCAGAAATCTGCAATACCTTACCAAGAACAATAGCAAACTCAAAATAATTTGACTCTAATTTTAAATAACATATCAAAAAGTGTGTCCTTCCACAGGAAAACATTTTTTTGATTTGCTAAAAGATTACCCATAAGGATAGCAAACCTTTTCTGTTTAAATGTTTTTAATGATTATTTACATTTCAATAAGTAAATTTCTTTAAAATGCCATGCAAAATTAATGAGAAAGATAAAGATTGGCTTATTAGGGAGAAGAGGATATTTGAGGTACTAGCTATATGCAGGTAAACATTTAACAACTAGAATAAGATGACTAGATAAAGGAGTTTCATTACATTCTCCTAAGAGGTACAAAGACTTGCTTTTGTTGGCGGGACTGAAATATAGGGAGAGAATCTGTAGGATGATAAGCAGAGGAAAAAAATAAAGAAAGAGAGATACTAAGAAAATCTAAGATGTTCCAATAAAACATACATCAATGTTTACATTTGCGTCCACAAATGGTCAAATAGATCCTTCAGTCAAAGAAAATATTATTTAAAATACCTTCGAAAAATTCAAAACATAAAATTTATCAGGTAAGAACTAAATAAGATCCCAAATTGTCTCATTTTCAATTGACAAGCTATAAAAACTATGACCATATCTATAATGACTTTAGGGAATTTCATGAAAATTTAAACTACTCTTAAGAGAGTACACATATCTACCTGAAAGCAAATACGGTCACAAGAGCAATGTTAAAGCTAAAAGATGGAATACTATATTAAATGAAAACTTTTTTTTTTATCAGAAAGATAACCATTATTCTGTAAATGCTATTAATATGAAACTACTCAGCTCATAATAAAATATAAAAAGAGAAATCCAGTTCCTAAGACTTAAAATGGTCTTATATTTACAATTATAACATTTCAGTCATTTTAAGTTTCAAAAGCTTTTTTGTGAATATCCAATGACAGTCTACAAAGTGTACATCTGGAGAAGGTATGTTCAACATGAACTAATTTGTAGTCCATACATGGTACCTTTGTATCAAAGAATTAACTTACCTTGTAATGCACACATATTCTGGCTTTACATTAAACATTACACAGAAAATGAATGATAAACAATTTAGTAGTGCTGCAAGCACATTTTTCCCAGTTCTAATCAATAATAAATTATAACTCTATAAGGTAGAAGACATCAAATAAGCAAGTAAAATCAGTGGGAGACATAATGAGCCTTATAACTTAGTAATCAGCAGAAACACTATCTAGTGACATATCACAACATAAAGGACAATTTTCTTGTAAAACTGCATTAATAAGACAAGATAAAATTATCATGATGTTTTGTGCCCTACAAGGCATCAGTATTCTAAACAACATATAGAAAGAAAGAAACATTATTAATGAAGATGCCAAATAGGGCTTATAGCAAAGGGAAATAGATAAAGAGAGATACATTTTCACATAAAGGAATAAGTGGAACTGACCCAGAAGTGAACCTGTCTTGGAAAACAATGGAAGAAAACTTTATGGTGGAAGTTTTGAGACATAAACTCTTTGATCCCTTATCTGGGATGTATCTTCAAGTACTGGTTGGTCTTGATGATCTGAGGTCACATCTTAACTCTATGATTCTCTATGAATTTTTTATTTCAGTTTTAGAAAATACCCATAAAGTTTGGAAAAGGCCTTTACTGAAGGCTAATAATTATTGTTCACAACAATAAATAACAAAATGTATATAGTTAAGGTACACAAGTAGGAAAACTCTATTCTTGGTTAGCTGTAGAGTTAAATTTCAGTGAAGAAATGGCTATAATAATCAAGGCTTTTTTTTCTTCTCTTTTTAACAATTAGAGGACTAAATTTAAAGAGATCAATGTAATTGGGAAATAGAGGATGATAAACTAATTACCAAAGCCACTTGGGATATCATGGTTATTTAAACCAGAGCTGCTAAGGTTGCAAATCATCAATGACAATTGTGTTCAAAAGCCCTTTATCAATTAGCCTTTCCACAGATATATCTATTAAGGTCTTGGTTTCATACATATGTCTATATGTATTTTATTAAGGATTTTCTCAGGATATAGAACTTCCTTCATGAAGACAAATCATAAATATAAATATTCAAATTACAAGTTTATAGGAAGATGTCTTGGAGTATTTAGGTGATTGACTTGTGAAGGGTCACACAACTAGTAAATGTCAGAATAGAATTTGAATATGAGCCTTCTTGACTTCAACTTGAAGATGCTACTTTTGAAGACTGTAGCCATTCATGAAGAAGTCTAATTTCTAGCCAAGCAGAATAGTTCTTAGAAAATATTTTTAATAAACTCTATTTAATGCAGAGAGGATTGGTAATGATGATAGGAAGTAAAATACTTATATTATGAAGTGATACCAACCATGCCAGAGTTAAATTAAGAGTAGTGTTAATTAAAATATTACTCCATACACTTAAAAATGGTATCTTAATGACCCAAAAGAATTAATGAAAAGGTAACTAAGTAGACTATAAAAGAAGTTAACTAGTATCATTACATTTGAGTTTGTCCTAAAAATATACATCAATCATATCTTCTAATTCATGATGGAGAAAAAAATACAGAATATTATCTTCTATATCTGTATCAATAAATATTTCAGGTTTAAGATTTCTTTTAACAGAAAAAGAAAATATTTCATATATTATTTCATATATAATAAAGAACTTATATTTCAAGATTTGATTTTATCTCACATATTCATTATAAAAATCTGAAAATTTGATTAATAATTGTCCTAGCTTTTTATTTTTTATTTTTTGAGTGGAGAGACAATCATATTTGTTAAAAAATCTACTGATTCACAAAGGATTTCCACAATATAAAACAGGGATGAGTTATCTCAGAAATGAAAATAAATCAAATAAACACTTAGGAACTTGTCCTTCTAAGACCTGAGGATACACTTGGTTGATTAACTTCTTACCAATGAACTAAGTGATAGAAAGACTCTGGAGAGAATGGAACCAGTGTATTTCAAATCATGTAGAAAACTGAAAAACACTGTTGGCCCTCAAAACACTGGCATAAATAATAATAAAAAAATGAATCATTGGTTCAACCTTACCTGAGTAATGGATGGAATATGACAGTTATGTTTCGGGCTCCAGGTTTGCAGACAAATTTTGTTCCTCCACCTTCAATTAAGTTGTCATCAGGTCCTCCTTTATAAAAGATTAAAAAAAAAGTTTAATTAATTGTGACTTATAAAACAAAATCATAGAGGTTGGGGGATACTGATAGTAAGTAGCATTTTAAAAATAGATAATAAAATGATGTTTACTAAATAATCATTTTTAATCAGTTATTTCTCATAAGCTACCACATATGGTAAGGTTCTAAGACTATATTTATTTTACTGGTGAGTCATTTCAGCAACAGGTAGGTTAAATATTCTGCTCAAACTACAAGCCAAGTAAAGCAAAGGCACTATTGGAAAAAAATATAACATTTGCAAATGATGGGTGTATGTTTGTGTTGTAGAATTTAAAGTAATGTACAATTATGGTTACCAAGATATCAGTAAATTACTTAGCCAATAACTTACATGTAACTTTTAGACAAACTGGATTATGGGATCAGAGATGTAGACTAGGTGATAAGAACCTTGAAGACCATGAGGTCAAACTTCTCATAAAAAAAAAAAAAAAAAAACAAAAAACAAAAAACAAAAAACAAAACAAAAAACCCTGAGGCACAAAGAAGTTAAATAATTTTATCAAGGTTTCACACATAGTAAGCTGAAGTTAATTTAAACCAAAGTTTCCTTCCTCAGGATAGAGAACTTCCTTCAACAACTAACTATACCATTGGAAAAGTCACAATAGAGCTAAAGCAAGGAATTAGGAACTAAAAGAACAAATCCTGGTACTGGCTTTCCTATTAACTAGCAAGGTGAATTGAACACATCATTTACACAAGTCTCTAAACTTCTTTGGGATTCCTTATAAAATAAAGAAGGTGAGCCTGATGCTCCTTAAAATTGATTCCAATTCTCAGATATAATTCCAACTAACATATTGCTAATAATTAATTAATAATTAATATTCAAGAATTTAACCCTACTTCTTAAAATAAGGGCATCAAAGGAATGGCAATCTGTACCTAAATTAGCATTAGTTCACTTTAAATTTTGAAACATAAACATACACTCATCATGTGCATCATTTGCAACATTGCAGATGTTATATTTTTTTCAATAGACATGCTTAAAAAATAAAAATAAATTATACTTATCAATGACAGAGGAGATACACTGAAACTAACATGTATATATATAATGCAAAAAATATAAGATTTATCAAAAAATTAAGTGTCTCCATCACTAAATTAAGCTTTATGTAGACTAAATAAAGCTCTATATAGTTCTAAATATCATTAATGGTTAAATATATATAAAAGGAAGAAATCTATTCCAAAAATAAGCATAAGTAATTCTTTATCAACGCTACATAACCCTGCTTTATTTTGCTTAATACGAAATTTTTCTTTGGAGATTGAATGTAAACCAACACATGCTATATTCATTTTTTTTCTTTTTCTACTGTTTTTTTTTCTCTTGCGATTTTTCCCTTTTGTTTTGATTTTTTTCTCTCAACATGATTCATAAAGATATGTGTATTAAAAGATGCACATATATAACTAGAAAAAAAAACAAAAAGAAATTCTTTAGGACACAATTTTGTTCAATAAATGAATCCAACCACACCTAAAAAATGGCAAATTAGTCTCCAAAGAGCTCCTGAATATATCCCATAAATTCTTCTTTGTTTTTTTTTTTCCTAAAAGTATACTACTTCTACTCACCTTCCATTCATTCCCTACCTGACCAACTCTCTCAGACCATCTGTCTAATCATTGAAATACTATTCTTCCTTCAAGAAGTTTAAATTCTAGCAAGTGCACATGGGTAGATCAAGCTAATATAATGGAAATGACAATTCCAAGAAATTATTTTATAGAGCTAGAGGGAAAAAAAATTCATCTGGAACAATAAATGGCCAAGAATTTCAAGACAATTAATGAAAAAAAAAGTGCAAAGGAAGATTTGGCTAGCTGTACCAGACTTAAAATTAAAAACGGTATTATAGAGCAATAGTCATTTAAGCCATTTGGTACTTGATAAATAGTGGTTCAGTATTCAGTTCAATAAGTTAGATTCACAAGACATAATAAGCAACAATTATATTAACCTAGTGTTTGATAAGCCTAAAGATCCCGACTTCTGGAATAACAACCCACTATTTGACAAAAATTGTTAGAAAAACTGGGAAACAGAATGGCAGAAACTAGGCATTGACCAACACCTAATACCAAAATAAGTTCTAAATGGGTTCATAATTTATTCATAAAGGGTGGTACTATCAGCAAATTAGGAGAAAAGGGTTATTAGTCTACCTTTCAGAACTGTGAAGTAGGGAGAATTTATGGTCAAAGAAGAACTAGAGAACATTATGTAATACAAAATGGATAATTTTTATTATAATAAATTTAAAAAGGTTTTGTATAAATAAACCAATATAGCCAAGAATAGAAAGAAAACAGAAAACTGGGTGACCAATATATTATTATTGGTGAAATTGTGAAATGACCCAATCATTCTAGAGGGCAATTTAGAACTATGTTCAGAGTACAACTAAACTGTGCATATACCCTTTGATCCAACAGTGTCTCGACTGGGCCTGTATCCAAAGGAAATCATAAAAAAAGGGGAAAGGACCCATATGTGCAAAAATGTTTGTGGCAATCCTTTTTGAAGTAGCAAGGAATAGGAAACTGAGTTTATGCCCCTCAGCTGGAGAAATGATTGAATAAGTTATCCTATATAACTATAATGGAATATTACTGTTCTATCAGAAATGACGAGCAGGCTGATTTTTTTTTAAAGCCTGGAAAGACATATGAACTGATGCTGAATGAAGTGAATGGAACCATGAGAACATGCTACATAGGAACAACAAGATTGTATCATGATCAACTGGGATGGATTTAGGTTTTTTCAACAATGAGATAATTCAAGACAATGCCAATAGACTAGTGATGGTAAGAGCCATCTGCATCCAGATAAATATGAAGACTGAAGGTGGTATTTCACCTTTTTTGTTGTTGTTTGCTTGTTTTTTTCCCCCTTTCTCATTTTTTCTTCTTTCAATCTGTTTGGAATAATTGCACATGTTTAGTCTCTCTCTCTCTCTCTATATATATATATATATTTTTTTTTTTTTTGGCTGATTAGGGGAGGAGGTAGGGGCAGAGGGAGAAAAATTTGGAATACAAGGTTTTGCAAAAGTTAATGTTGAAAACTCTTTGCATCTATTTGTTTTTAAATTAACTGTTATTTTTCTGGTTATACATGTATATTAACTTTTTAAATACACATTTCTTTGTGATTCATGGGAGAGAAAAATCAGAACAAAAGGGAAAAATAGGAGAGTGAAAAAACAAGAAAAAAAAAGTGGATATAGTATGTGTTGATTTACATTCACTCTCCATAGTTTTCTTTCTATGCAGATAGTGTTTTCTATCCAAAGTTTATTGGGATTGCCTTGGATCAATGAACCACTGAGAAGAACCAAGCTTTTCATTGTTGATTGTAGATTTTGAAGTGGGTTTTCCTGGAGGGCTTCTTTTCTGCAGATTAATCACCACAAGAATAGCTTGGCTTTAGAGTCCAAAAGTCTTTATTGTCTTCTTCACCTGGTGCTCAGCTAGCTTTCTAGTGGCCTTCAGAGAGGACTTGGTTTCAGTGGAGAAAATGCAGGAGAACAGGCCACCATGGTGTTGTGAGAAGAAATAAGTCTGAGTCCAAGGGTTTGTGCTTCAGCCTCCAGCCACCAAAAAGGTGGACGATGGAATGAATCTGTCTCTGCCTCTAGTCCTCTATCTTCTCTGCCCTGACTCTGGCTGAGGTTCCCAGGTTAAATGCTCTACACTGAATTTAAACCAATCAATCATTATATCACTAGGAAACCATTATTTGTTGTAAGATTAAATCAATCCTACTGAACTTAGAGAATTATCAAGCATCATGCTAAACTAGATGATCACTGTCTTATCAATTCCACTGAATTAGCACCTTGTAAGAATCCTTGTTTCAGAGTTCTGGCCCATAACAGTTGATCATCCCATAATCTTACTGTTACTGTATCAGATGTATTCCTGGTTCTGCTTGTTTTGCTCAGAAATCTTTCCAGACCTTTTAAAAATCAGCTTGTTCATCATTTTTTATAGAACAGTAATACTCCACTAGTTTCATATACCCTAACGTATTCAGTGATTCCTCAACTGATGGACATCTCATTTTCCAATCCTTTTTGCATATATAAAAAGTTTAAGTTTTTCCTCTTATGTTTTTAGTCTACAGAATGTCCCATTCATGAATGACAGCTCTTTTCCCTAAATTGCTTTATATATTTTTGATTAACATTTTGTTTAGCATAAAGCAAATACTGCTTTGTGTTTTAGTATTCAAGGGGGTAAAAAGTGAATGGGGATAGTAATTAATGGGAAGCAACAAGTATAGGATATTTAAAATTTTTTTTTATTAAAGCTTTTTATTTTCAAAACATATGCACGGATAATTTTTCAACACTACCCTTGCATAGCCTTGTGTTTCAGATTTTCCCCTCCTTTCTCCCACTTCCTCCCCTAGATGGCAGGTAATCCAATATATGTTAAACATGTAAAAATATACACTAAATCCAATATGTGTATACATATTTATACATTGCTGCACAAGAAAAATCAGATCAAAAAGGGGAAAAAAGGAGAAATAAAACTAAATGAAGGCAAACAACAACAAAAAGAGTGAGAATGCTAGGTTATGATCTATACTCAGTTCCCACAGTTCTCTCTCTGGGTGCAGATGGCTCTCTCCATCCCAAGATCATTGGAACTAGCCTGAATCATCTCATTGTTGGAAAGAGTCATGTCCATCAGAATTGATCTTCATATAATCTTGTTATTGCTATGTATAATAATCTCACTTCACTTAGCACCAGCTACTTTTATAAGGAATATGGCAATAAAAGAAAGAAGAAAAATAGTATAATAATGTGATAGTGGTGTCAGGAAAAGGTCTTTTTAAGATATAAAGACTTGAGAATGTTTATAGTGTGAGGAAAAGGATCCAAATGAAAGGAAAAGATAGAAGAAATAAGCAGCTGAAGAGAAAGGAAGCAAGATTATAAAAAAGACTGGAGGTGACAGGCCTTTGAGTATGAATTGATGTTTTGGATTTAACAAGAAGGAAAGCCTTTTATTCTGATACTAAAAGAAGAAGAGAGCAGAAGGCATTAATAAGAGTAAGGAATAGAAAGCTCACAACAGCTTCAATATTCTCAGTAAAACAGATGAGGTCAGTTGCTTAGAAAAGAGAGAGTAAAAAGGCCTTCAGAAGATTGGAACAGCTACCATGATATAATCAAGAGTCAAAAGTAATTAAAAATATTGCCAAGAAGTTGTTATAGGACAGGTGAGGTTAGAATAATTAGAGTTCATAATGAATCTTGTGCCAAAGGTCAAAATTTTGTGAACTCCTCCAGAAGTATTTGATAGTTCAAAAACAGAAACAATGGACTGAAGTGAAGGACTGAAGGGTGAAAATGAAGGCATATTGAATGAAATAGCTGAAGGAATAGGATTTATTGGGAAAGAAATCAAAGCCAGAACAATGGAAGCATAATGAGGAATGAGAAAAAGGAAGGAAGGAGAAAAGAAGTAAGGAGTTGGGAAGAAGAAGAGAATCTTATAGTCCAGGATTTTAAAAAGAAAATTTCAAGTAGTGGCCAGTGCTAAGTTATGATATATATATATATATATATATATATATAAATAATTATATATATATATATATATATATATGTATATATAATTATATATGTTATATATATCAGGAAAGGTGGTGTAATTCAATGGCATAAAATTCAATATTCTGACTAAAAACAAGCTTGCCTCTCTTCTTGAACCTTTCACTAATCCAGTTACCTGTAGATTTCTGTCATGGACATTCTTGAGTATCATACAATTCAATCTCAAAAAGTGCAGAGAGAAAAAATAGATTCTTCCTGTCCCTTATTTATTATGTTTATAGCTTAATCTTCTCTGTCAGAATACCTAGATGATGGGCAACTCTGGTGATAGACACCAAAGAAAATTTTGAATGATGATAGATAGATGAAATGAAAGGAAAATTGACAATACTGTTATGTGTGAAATACATACAGCAGAAAGATGGGCGGAAACTGCATCCAATTATAGTATCTGTTTCAAAAAATGAGAACATGACAGAATGACTCAAGGGACTCAGAACTGAAACCAAGGCTTACTAGATACTTCTAAGGTCAATATGAACTACTTAGGAGAGGTATTTATATAAAGAAGAGGTCCTTTAGTTAGTTCTTTGTATTTTCTTGTATTTTTAAGAGTAAATGACAATAAATTTTTTGAAAGAATCAAAAGTTTCTGACATCTTTAAAATTAAAATCAATCATTATTCAAAAGAGACGATGATGGTGATAAAAAGCACAGACATAATAATCAGTTTTGATTCATTTTATGAGAGCTCACTTTTAAATTTTCAGTGTGAGCATAAATACTTTAGAAAGTGGCAAATTCTCCAAATTAGGGGTTGATATATTATTATGTTGATTTTCTGGACTTAAAGTGATGGAGAACATGTCAATAATTCAGATAAAATTCAAACTTGTGCATATATTTTTTCTCAGAGAGCTGGTTGTTAAAAAATTAGAAATATGCTATTACTATTAAATCTGTCTCTTGCCTTGATTAATATATATTTGACAAATATATGCCATGAGTAGTTTGTTATGGTAGTAGATCTGAATCTGATTTCATCAGAATACAGATCAGCAATTTTTCTGCAGTTTGCTCTTGGATAGTTATACGGAACATTGAGAAATTAATTGACTTACCCAGGGTTACAAGTACATTATATAATAGAACTGAACAGGAATTAAACACAGGTCTTCTTGTGCTGGACAGGATTTCTGCCCACTATCCCACACTTCTTATCTAAGACAAAATGTGTCCATATGTTATAAGTTTTTTCAAGTCATTAATAAGTAGCAAGTCAATTAACTCAAGTACCAGAAAATGTATGTTCATCTTTGAGATAAATATTATTAATATGTAAAGAGAAAAAAAGAGAAAAATTTTCAGCGAGATGAATGTACAAAAATGTTGATTAGTTAACATTAGGAGAATGAGGGTTACATTAGTAATTATATATTGTCCTCAAATTTGTTAGCCTGAGAAATATTCAAGACATATTACAGTAATATTTGACATTTACTTCAATTTCCTGCTTTCCAACACTGTGTTTTATACAAATATGCAAGAAGTTTATAAAAATATGAGATTTAAAATAATTTGATAACTATTCAGACCAACTAAAAGTTTTCCTAAAAACAGGCTTTTTAAAGTTAACCCCCAAAATAATATAAAAATAACTAAGTTCATATATACATAACTTAATTCACATTTGGGGAAGAAGTCTAAAGAGGAGAAACACGTCATCAATTGGTTATCATCCAATTCTTATTAACAAAAGACTTTGCAATTTCCAATAGACTGATCCACTAATTGACTTATCAAGGAAGTAATTGAAGCATGTATAACTGAAGCATGGACTAAGAAATGCAGGTTGAAATTAAGAAAAGGGTGCTATTCTTGTTACATGAAGTCACCCAGCACTAATGATTATCTCTCTCTTCCACTAACTTTACAGCAATAAATAAAACACATCATCTTATCTGTTTGGCAACATTATGCAAGTGTGGAGCCTATACTTATAGAAGAGATGGAAACAAGAGTTTTCTCTCAAAGTTTTAATTACTACTAATCACTAATTACTTAGGGAGGTGTTAAAAATGTGAAAGCAAAAAGCAAAGTATAGGATTTAGTGGAGATGACTTCTAGTGAGTTAATGAAGGTAGTATCTTAGAAGAATATAGAAAATATGCACACATAATATTCTGAACAAAGAATACACTAACTCATTAACTGGTAAGAACAACTCTAGGGAAGAACTTTGGAGCCGCAATTTTGGGATACAAAGAAATGGTTGGACTTATGAGGTTGGATGTAGATGTAGATGTAGATGTAGATGTAGATGTAGATGTAGATGTAGATGTAGATGTAGATGTAGATGTAGATATGGATGTGGATGTAGATGTAGATCATGAGGCTGAGTCACTAACTATGAGAGTTTGGGCAAGATTATCTTTCCATTATCTCTGCGCCTTAGCTTCCTCTTCTATAAAAAGAATAATAATGACTAGAATATCAACTCGCTCCCCATTCCATAAAAATCTTGTAAGGCTTTAATGAGTTGGTTTATGCAAAATGCTTTGCAAATCTAAAAGCACTAAGTACTTTGTCAGCTGTTAATGTTAATATATAAAATAATATAATATATTAATATTAATTACTATGTATGCTTTTAGCCCAATGTTCCACTTACTAGACTATTAAGTAGCTGGGAATAATGAAAAGAGTGCTGTGCTGGAAGTCAGGATACCTAGGGTCACATTCTAGCTCTACTGATAAGTGGGGTATAATCCTGAGCAAGTGACTTCTCCTTGCCTACTAAGTAAGGGAGAAGAAATATGGTGAACTTTACCGTTCTTTCATTCCAATGTTTTACGTTTCTAAAGGGCAGTTTCAAACCTCGGGCATTTAAATTTCAGTACTCCAAGATACACACTGAATATATTCTACTTTATTCATTCAAAAAACTCTGAAGAGTCATATATGATTGGTATTGGTATATATTTTTGGCAGAAGACACTCTTACTTTCATATTTTCATGAAACCACAATTTTGCTATTACAAGGAGACAAGAAAAATAGATATTAAATATAATCTGTAATGTTGTTCATAAATTTGAGCATTATAAAGTTAATGTAGTCATGTTTCTGATAACGATACAATATATGATTGTTCATAAAGATGGCTATAATTTACATTTAAAAAATCAATATACCTCCCAATTTATAAATAAATTGTGTCTTTTAAAATTTATTTCTAAGCTGTTACTTGGAAGTCAAGAAGTATTTTTTCCTTGTAATCAATAATAAAAGTGGTTCTTGGAGTCAAAGCCCAGCATACAAAAAATGTCTATTTAACTCCTAATGTAGCTGATCTTTAGATCAGCTAATACTAATACTAAACACTGTATATATCTATTTTCCCTCTTCTTCCAGGACTCAATCTTTAACATTACTCAGCATTTCCCCCTTCTTAGATTTTCACTGCCTTTCCCGAGTTCCCTTTCCTTCACGAATCCTGTCAAGGATAGAAAAGAATAGGATTGGTCTCAGTAATTAATTATTTCTGTGATTTCAACATTTCTCTTGACCAGAGTTTTCTTATGTAACTGTAAAACATGGACTAGAGATGGTCTAAGTTCCTTTTTTAGTTATTCTTGTAGTACATTTGAAAAGGCATTTATCCCAAGTTCTTCCTCCAGCTAAATGGAGGGGAAGGAAAAAGGAATACTAAGTCAGGGTCAAAGCATTGGTCCCACCTTTCCTCCCCGATGCCTCCCAAGCAGTTCCTTCTCAAGGATTTTACTGGAACACCATACTCAATTCAGTTTCTGAAATGATGCTACTTGTCAACTACTTGGATATTTTATCAATTACCCATCATTCTAGATCTAAGGATTTCTCACCCATAGTTTAGTTGATTAAGGTACCAAGGGATCTTACCATTAACTTGAAATTGAGCAGAGTGACTTGATTAACAAAGTTGCTACCCATATATATATATATATATATACATATATATATATATATATATATATACACACACACATACATACATATATATATATATATATTTCTATAATCACACCAATTTTCTTTTAAGAAGGCCAGGAGCACTAAAATTTCAGGATGTTGGTATTATATGCATCTTTGGGAGAGGGCAACTAAAGAAAACATTCAAAGACGAAATGATGATGGCCTTCTTTTATAGGGATAAGGAAAGATCTATTATAATTGAAATTGTTAAATACTTGATTGTGAAGTAGAGTGTTTATTTTTAGTGTTTGGTGTGAAGTTTTTGTTTAGTTTGGACAGAATATAATCTTATTTATTCATTTTTGTTTTTCAGCTGTTTGCTCCTTTTATTTTTCTAAATAAAAACTTTTATTTATATTTAAACAAAACATTTGAATAGCTTCCCATTATTTACTTTTCCACTGAATAGATCCAATAACAAAGAAAAATCTCTGCAAGATTAAACTAACAAAATTACTGCATCTGATAGCAAGGACAACACTCTACTATTCAAGTACTCCACCCTTCTATCAAGAATAGGAAAGTTCGTTCCCCTTTTGAGGGTGATCAAGACTAGTCACTTTTTGATATCTTCTTCTTAGAAACAAAAGAATAGAGAGAAAGAAAAAGAAAATCATACATGAAATTAATTATTCCTAGGAATTAAAGGAAAGCGAGGAATAGGAACTAGATTTCACTGGCAAATGGAACTTGCAGATGAAGATTTTCCTTCTATAAAAGAAGACAGACACCTTCTCTCAACCTATTGTTTTAGAGATTTGCCTAGAGTCCAAAGTGTTAAATGGCTTACCCAAGGTCATAGAACCAGCATGTGTCAGAGACAAAACACAAACCCAGGTCTTCCTAGCTAAAAATAATTTATCTACCCTTCTGCTTCATGGCTTCTCTTAGGACAGTCATTTCAGCTGTCAGCTTCAGTGTACTTATTTGTGAAAAAAAAATAAAAAAAGGCTAAACTGGATGATGGCTAAGACTTTAGATCCTATAACCCTAAAAACAATCAACAAAATATGTTCACTTGATATTTTCCTTTAAAAGAAAACAAATATGGGTACATCAGTATCCTGAATTTCCATATAAATATGCATGTATATGTAAAAATTGGGGAACTGCTATTTTAGACACATTTCATGTATGTGTATAATATGTCTAAAATGTCATGCTCTGTTAATTAAATGTATGGTTCTAATTTTTATATATGTATATATTTATATGAAATATGGCTAAAATGGCTCGCTCCATGAAGAATAAAATAGGAGATATGACTAAATTACCAAAGGAATCACAATCATTGGATACACATTTGGAAAATGGTTGATCAATAAAGCAAAAAGGAACTTTAATTGATAATCTTTATGGAATGTTCCTAGCTTAGTGACATTATTCTGTAATTCACTTTATTTTAAGACTATATAAGGAAAGTGCATTGATTCCTTCCTTTCCTTTCATTCTTTAAAGATTCCTTTGACCTAATTATCTTAAACCTATTAAGTACCCTCTAGTAACCAGTAGAGTGATATTGAAGCTTCAGAGGCTTCAATATGAATTGACCGAGTCCCCTATCATACATCTGCATGCACTAAAGTTGACCCTAGCCATCATAGTCCATACTAAAAGCCAGTAAACCCCTATGAAATTAACACAGCTTCAAAAATTATTCAGAAGCTAAGGGATATATGTACAGTGCTCATTATTAAAGAATATTTATAAATAGCTTACACTAAATGTATGGTTATCCCATTATTTTGATTCATCCCTAGGGTATATATAGCAAATGGAAGAAATCACACTTGCTTAGTGAAGCTCCAATTCTATACAGCTAGATTTAGAGGTGACTCAGGTTGTCAGAGAAGCAATCAGAGGGGAAGAAGATAGCTCAGCAGCTGAAAAACATACCAAAGTATATATACTTTGATTCTTTCTGTGTGTCCACAGATATCTATAAAGACATAAATATGTATCTTTATAGGTATATGTATATAGAAAGTTACATGTATGTGTATATATATATACATATATTAAATGTATATGTTTATATATATGAAACCAATCTAAAAACATTTTATCCACCTTATCCAAGCTCTATCCCCATTTATATCCTATTTCAGGTAGCATGTGGCTCTGCTTCTTTTCCAATTTTAAAACTATTCTTCATATTCAAGCCAACCTAATTCTACCCACACAAATACAGCGAATGGAGTAAGGGGCATTTACAGTAGTAATAATTGGCTCCATCAATGTTATTTTTGCTTCACCATAATTACTGGTTACAAGAGAGGTATGTTTTCTATGAAAGAGAGAAAGAAAAGTGATAATCATGCTAAAAATACATTTCCCCCCCCCCCAGGAAAAAGGCATTAATGAATGAATGAGACTTCTTTTAATGAACAGAGAAAACAGAAGGAAGTTTAGAGGGAGATTAAGACAAGGAAGACAGTTCTAGAATTAATGTGTTGAATTTAGTATATATTTTATATTCTATTCTTTATATGTTAGTAATATACTTTTAAAAAGTTGTATATTTCACAATCGTTTCTGTTCTTTGAATATGAATGTTCATGTTTGTTGGTGTTTGTGAAGCTCATAATAGCAAAAAGTGATTAAAAAAAAAACTGGCCATATCAAGGCCATATCCCAATATAGTTAATCCTGTAAGAGTTATGTGGACCATTCAGCTTGTACTATCAGATTTAACAGATGATGGCAGCAGTATATCAAATATGTAGAATTGAAAAACTATTGGCATTTTTTTTTTTTTTGCACCATGTAAGAAATGTCAGGGGTAGCTCATCTTTCATGATTAAAATAGCCAATGAGCTTTCTCTCTTCACTCTAGTTTCAGATGAGGAGGTTTTACTATTCCGAGTTCTAGTTAAAATAAAGGAAGAGCTATATGAAGAAAGACAAGATGCAGTGAAATTCTCCAATCAGATCTGCCTACACCTTAGTGCTGACCTAACATTTATGTTTGGCTAGTAATGGGTGTCTCCTGATGATAACTTGCCAGTTGAGTGGTAGATTTATGATATGGATAAGCATCAAGCAGGAAACAGATTGAGACCATCAATCTTATTTCACCTGTGAAATGGTCTACATTGGAGCCCAAGGTACCAGAAAAGATTAGTACATAAATATACTAGATCACAGAAGAAAGATGTCATTGGTAAAAGTTAGCTTTGTCTTTTACGTATCCTGGGGCATGTTTAAATATAAATACTCTGTATAGTGGAAGAGACTCATTTTTAAGAACTGGAGAGAAAACAAAACTGAAAAAGCTAATCCAAAACAAAGAAAAAATGAATACAACACAATAGGTTAAATCTAATACTATTCAAACAAACTGGATAGCAAAATAGTCTTTGAAAAACATGGTAACATTTACCTTCCTGATAAGAATAATCATCTTTGGCCTCCCTAAAAGAAATAGCATTATTTTATGCTTCATTGGAAGCATGCTGAGGCACAGTTGGTTTTAAATCTCTTTACCATCAACCCCAAAGTCACTGTTAAATTGTAATTAGCAATAGTAAATGTCCTAGTCATTTCAAGCAAGGGCATATTTTCTTTCCATGTCCACAGAAAACCAAAGTGGATCTTCCCAGCAGTTATGAGACATGGCATTACTATCACTCAAAATTGCTAATAGCAATTACTGCTATATGAATGGGTATTTTCCTACTCAGTAACAATCTGGGCTAATAACTCTTACTCCAAATAATGATAATAAAAATTTGGAGAAAGATTTTTAAATGCCAACTACATTACACTTATATAAAGATGATAAGAAATGATCCTGCCCTCAAGAAGCTTGTAGTATAGTGGAGAAAGATTAAAAATAAAAATAATTAGAACTCTGCTAAGAGAATAAGATAGGTACATAATAAAAAGGCAAAGTATACAAAATATAACGAGAAGGGTTCATTCTTGATAGAGAAAGCTTTGCAGAAATGACATTTGAAAATTTGTAGTAATTAAATAAGTGCTGATGAACAGAAGGGATATATCAGCAGTCTTATGTGAAGCAGGTATAAGGAGAAGGTTTTAGCAAAGACAGGAAGGAGACAGAGCTCCTTTAGCACCTTTCCCTTGTCATGTCCCTAGTTCATATTTTCATGACCTCCCTCTGAGATAATGAGGTCTCCTAATTGGTCTGCCTGCTTTCATTCTTTTCTCCCATCTAATCAGTCATGGTAGTCTACCAGATTCTTCACTTCCACACTTCTAAGAGGTAGGTAGGTAACCCTTCAACTATTAAATCAATCAGTAAGAACTGATTAAGCACCTACTATTAGAACACAAGTACAAAGAATTGTTCACAAGGACCTTAGTCTGATGGGGGGGGGGGGGTGTGTCAGGTACTTATATGCAAAATAAACACCAAGATAATAAATGCAAAGAAATTAAATCTAAAGTTGTTTGGAAGAAGAGGACTAGTGGATGGATTAAGAAAGGCTTGATGTACCTGGTGACTAAGTTGCATCTGAAAGGCAGAGAGAGGCCTGGAATGGTTGTGAGGGGACTAATGTCCACTTAGAAAGACAGGTTAGAGCCAAGAGGTTCAAGGGTTTAAAAATTAACTAGAGAAGATTATCCACATCATAAATCTACCACTCAACTGGCAAGTTATGATCAGGAGACACCCATTACTAACCAAACATAAATGTTAGGTCAGCACTGAGGTATGGGCAGATCTGATTGGAGAATTTCACTCCATCTTATCCTTCTTCATATAGCTCTTCCTTTATTTTTACTAGAACTAGGAAATAGAAAACTACTGGCCTTTTTGGCACCATGTAAGAAATGCTAGGGCTGGCTCATCTTTCAGGATGAAAATAGCCAATGAGCTTTCACTCTAGTTTCAAATGAAGAGGTTTTACTGTTCCTAAGCCTAACCCTAGGGGTAAGGTAATAACTGAGTATGGGAGTGACAAATCTGTGCAAAAATCACATTAGGAGAAGCAAGCAGGACAGCCTGGAATTAGGAGATATTTGAGACAAGGAGACAAATTTAAGGCTGCTATTGGAATAATTTGGGCAAGAGGTGATGAGAGTCAGGTGTTCGAAAGCAACTCTGACCAAAAACCCCATGGCCCTACAGCCTCATGGAAATGAGCCTCTCCCAATTTATCCAGGATGCTCCTTACAAGAGGAACTTCACGGGGCTTCTTTGAAGTCTTTATTTATAGTTTTGGAAGGATTTGCTAGAGCTAAAGCTCCACTTGCATGGCCCTCAGAATCCAGAGTTTTTATGCCAGGATGAAGCATCAAAATGAGATGTAAGCCTCCAGAATAATCTATTTCAAATACTAACACTTTTCTGCTCAAAAAGTACCAGTGGATCCCAGATAAAGTCCTAACTCCTTCACCAAGTGTCTAATAACCTTAATTTTGCATATATATATATATATATATATATATATATATATATATATATATACCCATATATATACACACATATATAAATATTAGTGTACATATTACATTATATTCTTACATCCATAACATTTAGTCCCTTGTATATACTATAAACTCAACAAACATGTAAGGAATTAATTAATAAATAATAATAATCAGAGTGGGACAATGTGCTCAGTCTCCAACACTGCAAATATCTAATTTTGATTGAAACCATAAAGGAAATTTCTACCTATGGACCCTCATATACACAATTAATTTTGATGATCCAACTTTCATGATATAATTGCCTTGTTTGGATTTCAGTGTTTCCAGTAGCCAGTACAATCTCACATATTAACAGATGTGGGTCATAACACTAGTGGAAAAAGTACAGCTTGAGTTAATCACTATATTTCCACACTATCATCTGAGGATATTATGAATCATGATATTGTGGAGTAGAGGCATTAACACACATATACAGCCCAAAAAACTCCCAAGTGTGACTGAACAGTTAAAGTGAAGCTGTGATATATTTAATAAAATAAAAACGCAAAAAATATAGATAACATTATATTTTAAAGCTAAGTCAATAAACTGACTGCAGGTAATCCTATATACAGATGAGAAGTGACATATCTATTTGAGTTTAATACTACTGCTATAGCACAATCCTCAGGATGTTTACATCAACTTTACTTCCAGGTGGACTTATTTGGACCCTAGTCATGAGTCCTTTGAATGAGGAATATAAAAGACAGTTTGGGAAATCAACTGGAAAACTCACTCCTGAGACATTAGAAAATATCCTTGCAGATTGTTTTTATCTGTTTATATCTCTTTGTAAACTACTTTAACAAGGGGGCACCCTTGTTAACTGCTTTTATCTCGGATTTAATAAATATATTTTTATTAAAGAATATCATGTTTTAATACTCAGGCTTTAAATTGTCTTTTATACCAAGTATAGGAAAACATGTAGGATTTAGCTTACTAAAGAAAGAAATAATAAAGCGAAATGCTTCAATTAGATTAATCTTTACATTTATCAATCAACAAGGATTTATTTAGTGCCTAATGCTTACTCTGTGCTGGGCACAATGTTATACAAAATAATCAATCTTTATTCTCTATGGTTTTACATTCTAACAGGAGAAATAAAAACATTTAGCACACAGAAAAGCATTTGATAAATGTTTAAGACTTGTTTAGTATGAACACATGCAGAATAACTAGAAATGGAAAAAATACCCAAGGTAATTTGATAGACATTTTAACAGACTATTTCATTGCCCCAGAACTCTGCAATTTAATTCATTCTCCATACTAGAAAACCTGGTAAATTGTGATCTTTAAGCAGAAAAGATCCATTGCTTAGGATGCTAGCTGTCAAACCACAAACATAAACATCTAGATCATTATAAATTTAAAATAGATAAAGTTTAAGAAGAAACATTATGGAGTCCTGCTGAGAATAATGTTATTGGCAAATAAAGAGCCACATTATGCCTTGTTTCTAAAGAATAAAATAAGAGGCCTTTCTTGATGATCTAAGCTGGTAGAGTCAACCTGCAAAATGATTTTGTATAAATTTAATAAACATTTATCTTTATCCACATATGACCATAAGTTCTTTGACAGAAGGGACAAATTCATTTTTGTCATTATAATACAAGTGCCTAGCACAATGCCCAGAACAGAGTAGGTGCTCAATAAATGTTTACTAATTTTATTTCAATACTAAAAAATCCTTAATTTTAACAATGTAAGCATTCCTTCCACTCATTCAGATTGCAACTCTATTTTGTCCCGAGAAGTTATTTTATGAGATGTTACGGCCTCAGATTTCATCAATCTACTGACATTAGGGTGATGGAACCTTCCAAATTTAGCTAAGCTGGTACATCTATTGGAAAATAATATTTTTATTAAAGTTAAAATATTTCTTAAGTATGCCATTATACATAGGATGTGCACACACAAAAAGAGAAGTCCATCCTAAAGATACACAAATCATTGTTTTCTTAATTATTTACATCTTTAGTTTCATATAATCTATTTATAATATGAATGATCATAATTGTTGAACAACACTGAAGCTGTTACCTTATTGTAAAAGGTCATTCAATTATATTGCAGTTACTTAAAATTTATGGTCTCTATGAAATGGCATACAAACATGAGCTATCATGAATATTATCTTCATCTTCAACTTTATCACTGGAAAAGTGATGGTCCAGCCTCTGCTGTAGATCTCCGAGGAAAGAGAACCCTCTAGTTTTGGACAGTGGTACTGGTTGGGAAGGGTATTTTTTTGGTTTGTCTTATCATTTATTTACTTATTTTTTGCTTGTTTTTAATCATCAGATCTAAGCTGGTCTCGTATTCGTTGCTCCTGATTTTGTCCTCTGGCATCAAACAAAACAATCTAGTATACAAGAGCCTTTAAAATATTTGAAGGCAGGGGCAGTGGATAGAGCACCAGCCCTGAAGTCTGAAGTATCTGAGTTCAAATCAGACCTCAGACACTTAACACTGCCTAACTGTGTGACCTCAGACACTTAACACTGCCTGTGTGATCTTGGGCAAGTCACTTAACTTCAATTGTCTCAGGAAAAAAAAAAAGGCAGTTATTGTATTCTCCCAGAGACTTCTCTTCTCTAGACTAAATATGTTCTGTTTCTTTGGGCTATCCTCATATAATTCAAAGTCATTCCTCCTCTAGATACTCATTCCATTAGCACTGTCCTGCTTATATTATGATGCCCAGAATTACTTACACAGTGCTCCTAATGAGGAACTCCTTATCAGATGAATCCTAGCTCTCATGCAAAATCTTCATGGAATCATTCTTCTTTCTTTCAATCAATAATGCCTTTTAATCCTTTGACCCTTAAAAAGTTCTTTATTTTGTCCATCTCTAAAGCACTTGACATGTGTTAGTTACTTTTAAGTACTGTGATTCCCTATAAGCCCCACAAGAAGTATCATAGAATGAAGAATAATAGACCTGGAATCAGAAGACTGAAGTCTGAATCTGTTTCTTAGACATTTACTAGTTGAGTACATAGGATAAAGCACTTAACTTTCCTTGGACTCAGTTCCCTTATGTGTAAAATGAGTGGGTTTAATACCTGTAGCATCTTATTAGGCAATTGGGAGATTCAAATGAGGTGATAGATGTAAAATGCTTTGGAAAACAAAACATTAGAGTTCTGTCAGGCTGTCACTAGGAACTGGGTCTGACTTGGACCTAAAGTCTACTTTAGTATCTAGTATATGATTATTATATAGCAGTTTTATAATAATGATTTGCTGCATTGCATTAGACAAATATTGTAAAGTAGAAATCTTCCTTTAGGTCTGAGTCTTCCTTGAACATCCACTTGTCCTGTGATGAGGATGATAATGAATATGAGAGTATTTATGTAGTACTTTAAGATTAGCAAAGTATTTTATAAACATTATGTCATTTCATCCTCTTAACAATTGTTTACATTCAATTACTATGATTATGCACACTTCACATATGAAGAAACTGAAGCTGAGAAGTGACTTGTCCAGGACCACAAAGACAGTTAAGTTTCCCATGAAGATTCAAACTGAGGATTTCTGACTCCAGGTCTAGTGCTCATTCCTTATGCCCCTTACTCAGCTGCAACATGACAGTCCAGTATCACAGAAAGCTAATCTCCTGTGATTCTTTATAACTCTAAATTCTGTGGTTGCTCTCAGAGGAAATATTTACCTGACTGCAATTTAGACTATATTACAAACAAAAAATTCTAAAATGCAGACTTTGGACATCTTAGTTAAACAGGATATCTTTCCACCTCTTCCTTATGTGAATTAGTCAAGCCTGACAGCACCAGACCTGGAGTATGAAAGAGCTGAGTTCTGATCTGGCCTCTGACATTTACTAAATGTAACCTTGTCCAAGTCACTTAACTTCAGTCTGCATCAGGTTCCTCAAATATAAAATAAAGATAATAATTGGCTCCTCTTTCCCAAGATTTCTGTGAAAATCAAATGAGATAATTTTTTTATGAAGTATTTAGCCCAGTGGCTGGCACAGAGTGGGCAATATATACTGGTTATGATATTGATCATCATCATAGTGATTGTCATTATATCTATCATTAAATATGACGTAAGAACTTCATAAACTGCATATATCAATATTCTAGATGCTTCCAGGAGGGCAGACTTCTTACTGTCTTGGAAAGTAAGCCAATGTAATGGAAACTGGAAAGAGTGAATGAAAGAAAGAAAAAACATTACTTAACAGATTTTTTTTGCCTCATTTTCACCATTTCAGTAAAATCACAGTTTATTAGCTACTTTGAAGTCCCATGGCTCATGATAAAAATAAAAAAAATCTATGGGATGTATCTAACTATTTGTTCTGGTTTTCTTCATGTAAATCTTACACAGGAGACCACCTTTTGTGTTTTTTAGGACATGAAAGTCAATTGTACTTGAAAAGACCAAATTTAACTCCCTGGGAAAAATCTATCCATTATTTGCTTTTACTCTTCACCATGCCTTCTATTGGTTTGGCTTTACCTTATAGTAATTCAACAGTATAAAGATTAACTCTTGATGACATGGACTACAGGTAAGAACATTTTTATATCTCTCCCAACATCCATGAATATCTCGTGAATTTTTACAGTCATTAATGACCATTTTCTGCTTAACCTCATTAGATGTTTTGTTTTGTTCTTCCTTTAAATCTGTTAGTCACTAAACATTTATTAAACACATACTATACACCTGGCAGTGTACTAAGCTCTGGGGTTACAACAAGAGACAAAAGATAGTTCCTGCCCTCAAGAAGCTCACAATTTTATGGGAGAGACAAGATGCAAACAATGACATATAAACAAGACATATATATATATATATATATATATATATATATGTATATATATATATATATGTATATGTATATGTATATGTATATATATAATATAGATAATAATATATATAATAATAAATAATAATATAATATATATTATAATATATAATAATAAATAATAATAATATATAGATAAATTTCAGGTAATTTGAGGTAGAAGGATCTACCCTTAAAGGAGATTGAAGATAAAATTTTAGCTAGGAATTGAAGGAAGTCAAGGAAGCCAGGAAGCAGATATAAAGAGGGAGAAAATTACAATTACAGGTATAAAGGAAAACTAATGGGAATGCACATTCTAATTTGTCTTGTAGTAGTTATTTGCATGTGTTTCAACCACTGACTGAATTGCAACTCCATGAGAAATGGCATAATATAAAGAACCATGGAATTAAGAGATCTAGATTTGAACCGAATTTGAGACATTAGGCAAGAAGGGGCCAGGTTGTGAAGAACTTTAGAAGCCAAATTTAGGATTTATTAAATGGGGTGTGACATGGCCATTCTTAAGATTTAGAAAAATAAATCTGATAACTGAGTGGAGGATAAGTAGGAGGCAAAGATAGCAACCAGCAGGCTAGTGCAATAGTCCAAGGGACAATGAGGGCTGACATAAGAGTAATGAGAGTCAGAAAAGAGAATGGGAGTAGTATAATTACCTGCCTTTAGATAGTTAACACAATTCTTTCTGAGGTTAAAAAACAGGCAGTTCTCCATGATATGTGCTTATTATCAGTTGAATACATTTGGGTGCTCTTGGTCAGTTCTGAATTGAATGCTCCATATCTAACAATCAAATTGAGTCACTAATCATAAAATACGATTTAGAACCATAAAGAATTTACTGATTTGCATAGAAAGACACATGGTGAGTATGAATATTTTGCAGCACACTTCAAATAAGGAACTATTGCAGAAGCAGCAGTATACAGGATAGCATCAGAAATATATGAAATGACCGTCAGTAAACATCTTATGTAATGGTGATAAACTGGAACCTTTCCCAGTAAGATCAGGAGTGAAACAAGGTTGCCCACTATCACCATTACTATTCAACATTGTACTAGAAATGCTAGCTTCGGCAATAAGACCTGAAAAAAAGATTCAAGGAATTAGAGTAGGTAATGAGGAAATCAAACTGTCACTCTTTGCAGATGACATGATGGTATACTTAGAGAACCCCAAAGACTCTGCTAAAAAGATATTAGAAATAATTCAGAACTTTACCAAAGTTGCAGGATACAAAATAAATCCACATAAATCCTCAGCATTTTTATACATTACCAACACAATCCAACAGCAAGAGATACAAAGAGAAATTCCATTCAAAATAACGGTCGATAGTATAAAATATTTGGTAATATATATACCAAAGGAAAGTCAGGAATTATATGAGCAAAATTACAAAACACTTGCCACAAAAATAAAGTCAGATTTAAATAACTGGAAAGACATTCAGTGCTCTTGGATAGGCCGAGCGAATATAATTAAATGACAATACTCCCTAAACTAATCTATTTATTTAGTGCTATACCAATCAGACTTCCAAGAAACTATTTTAATGACCTAGAAAAAAATAACAACAAAACTCATATGGACAAAGGAAAGGTTGAGAATTTCAAGGGAAGTAATGAAAAAAAAAATCAAATGAAGGTGATCTAGGTGTACCTGATCTAGAACTATATTATAAAGCAGCAGTCACCAAAACCATTTGGTATTGGCTAAGAAATAGACTAGTTGATCAGTGGAATAGGTTTGGTTCACAGGGCAAGATAGTGAATAAAAATAGCAATCTAGTGTTTGACAAACCCAAAGATCCCAACTTTTAGGATAAGAATTCATTATTTGACAAAAACTGTTGGGAAAATTGGAAATTAGTATGGCAGAAACTAGGCATGGACCCACACAACACCATACAGCAAGATAAGATCAAAATGGGTCTAAGATTTAGGCATAAAGAACGAGATCATAAATAAATTAGAGGAACATAGGATAGTTTACCTCTCAGACTTGTGGTGGAGGAAGGAATTTGTGTCCAAAGGATCACAAAATAGAAAATTTTGATTACATCAAATTAAAAAGCTTTTGCACAAACAAAACTAATGCAAACAAGATTAGAAGGGAAGTAACAAATTGGGAAAACATTTTTACAGTGACAACACTGGGAAATGAGTGTAAACTGTTAGCATTTTTTTTGTTTTTCTTCCCAGGTTATTTTTACCTTCCGAATCCAATTCTTCCTTTGCAACAACAACAACAAAATTCGGTTCTGCACATATACCTTGTACCTAGGATATACTATAAGATATTTAATACGTATGGGAATGCCTGCCATCTAGGGGAGGGGGTGGAGGGAAGGAGGGGAAAAATTTGGAACAGTAGGGAGTACAAGGGATAATGTTGTACTGTCAAAAACAAAATGTTATAATTATAAAATTAATTTTAAAAAAAGAGTACAGTTAGGTTCTGAAGCTGTGGAGAGATAGTTTCATATAATAGGTATATATTGATATAATTAATCTAAACTTTTCTCTTAAGTGATATTAGTTATCTATGTTATGCTATATCATTTTATGCTGTTATGTTATATTGTATAAATAAAACAATAAACATAAAAATATGCATGTTTTGATTATATAAAAAAGAAATATACGAAATGTTTGTTCAGAACACAAAAGAAGGAAGAAAGAAAAGAAAGACAGAGACAGAGAGAGAAAGAAGGGGGAGGAAAAGAGGGAGGAATGGAGGGAGGGAAAGAAGAAAGGACAGAGGGAGGGAAAAAGGAAGGAAGGGAAGGAGAGAGGGAGGAAGGAAAGAAAGAAAGGAAGAAAGAGAAGGAGCGAGGGAGGGAGGAAAGGAAGGAGAGAGGGAGGGAAGGAAAGAAAGAAGGAAGGGAGAAGAGAAGGAAGGAAGGAAGGAAGGAAGAAAGGAAGGAGGAAGAGAAGGAAGGAGTGAAAGAAGGAAAGAAAGAAGGGAGGGAGGAAGAAAGAGAGAGGGGGAAGGAAGGAAAGATAGAAAAGAAGGGAAGAAAGGAGGAAGAAAGAAAGGTGGGTAATGTTCTGTTCTCTAAATTATAATCATTCTCCAGGAGCAGGTTTCTTGGAGAGCTTCTGGAGGCAACCTTCCTTTCAATTCAGTTCAATAATGCAGCCAGGAGTTAAAGTCCAGATCCTTCATTTTGTCCTTCAAATCTTGTCTCCTTTCTTGGGCCTGGTTAGTTTTCTTAGAAGCCTTATCTCTCTTTGGTTCCTGAGAGCCCTTGCCCTAATGTCTCCAGCCAGCACAAACGTGGAAATGGGAATGAATCTTGACTCTGCCTCCAAGAATGAGTGATTGTGGGTTTCTGCCTTGTGAATCTCCTGGAAGTCCATGAGCAGGCTTTTCCTTTAGACTTGTGAATCTTCTGGACTTTCGAATCTCCCCACTGAATCCTGGCTCTGAATCTCCTCCCAGTGGGCTTTCCCTTTTATATGCTCTCTAAAGGTATGAAGTCTAATGTGTAAACCAATGAGTGAACCCCTTTAAAGGCGTGAACTAAGTACAAAAGTACATAAGTATCTTGTCTCAAGTTCTAAGCCATAACATCTTGTAGGAGCAGATCAATCATACTGAACCATGCTAAATTAGTTAACTATTGTCTCTTATCCATTCCAGTGACTCAGCACTTTGTAAGAATTCTAACAGGTAAGGATAATAGCAACATGCATTTGCTCAGTGTTTACTATGTGCCAGGCACACAGTATTATACAATGATGATACAATGTTCTATCAGAACAGATAAGTCCACACCAAACCATGCATACAAAAAGTAAGCACAAAGTAATGAAGCAGGGATCAGGGAAGAGAACTAATAGATTCTGTAGCAACTGGAAAGGTCTCTTGACTAAAGAAGGCAGAATTGACTAGAGCCTTGAAGGAAGCTAGAGATTGTAAAGAGGGAGGACAGATTGGGCAAAGATAAACTGATAGGAGACAGTGTAGTAAGAGTAAATATTAGTACCTTAATAAGACAGAAGAAAAAGTTTGTCAATTTGTGCCTCCCTTTTGTGATTGAGTTATTCTAAATTGTTTTTCTCTAAGCTGCTTTTCAATGGTAAGATAATTACCTGTGTCAGCAACAGGAATATATTCTTTAAAAACAAACATAAGTAGACCTTCTGATAAGACAGACCACCAATGAAAACATGTTACATATAATATCTGCTGCATTTGTGCATCATACATTACATATGGAATTGGTCAGTGAAGGATGGCAAAGAGGTCAATTTGCCCTGATTACAGAATGAGTGACAGATTCTAAGTATAACTGACGGCTATTTTTGGTGCTCTCCTATTGTCATGTAAAGTCAAGAGACAGAAAGGAATGGTCCTTGCACATTAAAGCACACAGACAAGAATTATAGAAGATGCGCAGTATAATATGCACTGGGGAACTTAGTACTTGGACTGATAGATGAGATTAATGAGTCAGTGGAATACTGGTATAACCTCTGGGTATTTCCAGAGCATTTCAGGGTCCTCCCTCTAAACTTCCCACCCCAAACTGAAAAACAGTTTAAAACTGTATTACGAAAAGGAATGGGGGAGGGGATTCTATGTTTTATTGTCAAATTTTTGTCCGTTATCTTTTTGACCATGACAAGTTATTAAAAATCCTTGAGAATCAGCTTCCTTTTCGGTACAATGAAAATGATCTATCAAATCTATTCTAGCTCAAAATATCTATGAAATAATTTCTCTTAAAATTAAACATTGCAAGGAAGGCACAACTGGTCACACTTCAGTAACTTAATACTTTTGTATATACTTTATTTAACAATGTAAACTTCAATAATATGAAGAGAATGAATATCCCAGGAGTAATACTAATTAGAGAGGCAGAGGTGCATAGGAGATAGCGAGCTAGTCTCAGTCAGAAAGACCGAAGTTCAAATTCCACCTATTACAAGCCACTCTAGTTTCCACAAACCTGTGGTTGCCCTCTGGCAAGTTGCTTTTGTTTTTTTCTTTTTATTTTGATAATAGCTTTTTATTTTCAAAATACATGCAAAGATAGTTTTCAACTTTCACCCTTGCAAAACCTCCTCAGGCATCTTCTTTAATAATAGAGTAGTGTTAGTGACCTGAAATGGCAGAAGGTTTCTTACCAGGAGTACCAATAGTCAATGAAAGCATAGAAGCAGATGAAAAAAAATTTCAAATTTAACATTTTTATTTGTAGCTGACACAAAGGAAATATCACTGAAGAGTCAGAAAACATGGATTATGGTCATCTTTGTAATATGGTCCACTACAGTTGAATTTTTTTTTTTTTTTACAGTTGAATTGTGATATAAAGCATCTGCTTTGATGATCTCTAAACTGCCTTATATACTAAAATCCTAATAAGCTTCCATTTCCTAGGTTATATAATGTACTTTGAAATATTTTCAACCTTTTGACTTTGTTTGGGTTTTTTGAGGCTGCATAAATATAATTAGAGTAGTACCTATTCCTAGCAGAAGTGTATTCCAATTAGTGCAATCATAAAGATATTCATAAGTAATAATTCTAATGGGTTTTTAAATGGCAGTAAACTCCATTTCTGTTTTGGTTGGGTAATAGTTATACTTCGGAAAATAAAATAATTGCTATCTTTTTAGGATGACATTTTTATACACTATAATTATGATTATCTTATAAACTCGCTTTTTAATTTTTATTTTCTATGGGAAGCATTCCTATAGCATGTATTTCCCATAACTGAGGAAAGTGAGAAAAATTCTAGCATTGCCCTTTCTCTTCACACACAAACTCCTACAATGATTTCCAAATCAAAAGTATTATAACTAAAATTCTAAAGAAACCAACATATTCAATATTTACCTTTTAAAATTTATTGAATATTTAAGTGCCATTTGCAATTAATGGCAGATGTGACTAGCACAGAATGCTAGTGTAGTTTTAAGGTTTAATATTTTTATCGAACTTTAAAAGTACACTAAGATTTTGGGGAGGCCACTGTATAAAATGTAAACAAAGAGTAGATCCCTCTGAGATCCCTCAAAAAGTTTATAATTTTGTTATGAAATGAAACAATAAAAGCTAATGATGATCAATAGTAGGTAAAAACATTGCTCATTAAATTAGAAATTGACTTATTTAAGAGAGAAATGTGGTGGAGAAGCAAGTATATCAGACTTAGAATCAAAAGCTCCAAGGCCAGGTCCTGGATATGCACTGACTGGCTATTTCTCATTTAACCTCACTGATACAAATGTAGACCATTTCCACTGAAGGAATATTATTTATTACTTCAAGGACAACTTTCTGTCTCAGGAGAAAGAATGCCTCCTGAAGGACAACTGGTACACAGAAGATGGAAGAAAATATGCCTAGAAATGTCATCATAGTAGAATGATAGCAGGAAAGACCAGAGAACAAAATAAGACTGCGCAATTTAGGACAAAGACAATTTCTGCTATGAGAGCATCATTTCTTCCTTCATGAATTAATACTTATAGAATGAGAATTAACAGGAAAAAAGGGGGATAGGGAACAACAGGAAAACATCTAGAAAGACCATAATATATTAAATGGCTAGAAAGGAGAGCTCAACATTAGTATACCAGAGGCTTTAATTCCATGAGGAATACACAAAACAATTAGAAAATAAGCAAATGTCAAGATACACACACACATATGTGTATATATACATATATGTACATCAGGACAAAGAGAGAGATCAATAAAAGAGGATTTAGATCTATTTTGAAAACAAAAAGGAAAGAGAATAAAGAACAAATGAAAAAATAATTCTTAGAAAAGGATTCAAAAAAAATCCAACACATTAGAAAAGTTATAAAGGATAGAAAAAATTTTGAACAAAACATTTATTTAAAAGGGAGGAGAGAATTAGGTAACTGAATAAATGAATGAAAAATAAATTAATAAATCTCAAAAAAAACTTTAAAACAAGAGAAAAGGTGAATAAATGCAGAGAAGATTTAAGAAGTTGGGAAGAGTAACATGGGAATTGGATCATATTAAAAAAGATTAAACAAAAAGGAATTACAGAGACAAAGCAAGGTAATAAAAGAGGAAGGGAAACATAAAATATGCTAATTAATGATATATTAAAGACACAATACATAAAAATGTAATCTAGTACTCATGTTAAATGTGACCAAATTAAACAGTCCAAATATTTCAGATTGAATAAGGAAACAATCCTTACAACTTGTCCAAAAGTCCAAAAGGCAAAAGACAGGCACAGAATCAAGAACAGGCTAGAGCAAAATTTACTATGCATAAAAGCCATGGGAGTTACATTCATACTATCAGACAAAACCAAAACAAAACAAAACACCTCACAATGTAAATACATATAAAAAAGGAAATCACATTATGTTTAAAGGAACCATAGACAATGAATCAGCATTGACATTAAACTTACACATGCCAAATGGAATAGCACCTAAATTTACAATGGAAAGAAAGTAAGAGAATAACATCAAGAGAATTTAATATCCCCCTTTCCAAATTGGAAAAATCTAACAGAAAAATAAACAAAAGCAAAAATATAGAATTAAATTGTCAGAGAACAGAGAGTTAAAAATATTTGTGCTTCCTTCTGAACAGAACCACTAAAGAAAATCCAGAAAAAGAAACAAAATGAAAGGTAAAAGCAATTCCTATTTATTGATATCAAGGTAGCCTTGGGAATGGCAAAAGAAAGTAATTGAAACTATACTTTCAAGTAACAAAATTCCATTGAAAATAACCAAAAAATGCACAAAGTATCTGGAAATCAAACTATCTACCAAGGTATACTCAAAATCTGTCTATGCTTAGACAAGTAACTGGAAGAATACTCAGAACAACATAATGAAAAATGAAATCATATACATTGCTATGTCTATCACATTACTAAAGGGATTTTTTTGGGGGGTAGGGTTGAGGCAATTGGGATTAAGTGACTTGCCCAGGGTCACACAGTTACAAAATGTTCAGTATCTGAGACCAGATTTGAACTCAGATCCTCCTGATGTTTTATCCACTTTGCCACCTAGTTACCCTAAAGAGATATTTTTAGAGAGCAAGAGAGAATAATATAAAATTCATTTGGAGGAATAAAATATAATAGATATCAAGGGAAATAATAACTTTTCAAAATGTGGGAAAAGAAAGCTAACATTTCCAGATCTTGAACTATATCATAAAGGAAAACCATGAAATGTATATAGTACTAGTTTTAACAATTAAACAAGATAGATAAAAAGAATCAGAAATAAATGAATTTAGTTACAGTGTTTAATAAATGTAGAAACATAAATTATCTGGGAAGGAACTTCCTATTTAATAAGAACTGATGAGGGGCAGCTAGGTGACACAGTGGATAGAGCACCAGCCCTGAAGTCAGGAGGACCTGAATTCAAATGTGATCTCAGACACTTAACACTTCCTAGATGTGTGACTCTGGGCAAGTCACTTAACTCCAATTGCCTCAGCAAAAAGAAAAAAAAAAAAAAGAAAGAAAAAAAAAAAAAAGAACTGATGAGAAAAACTAGAAAGCAATCTAACAAAAACTGGGCTTATACCAATAGTGCATATCATTTTCCAGAATAAATTCATAATGGACATAGAACCTGATTATTCAAGATCATATAACTTAAAAATCTGAAGAGAAGCAAATTATTTGCCATTCTCAAAGATAAGTTGGAGATGAATGACTAAAGCTACATGATATAGCTGTAATTAAAAACAAGAGATAATTTTGATTACATTTAGCAAAAAAAAAACACTTTTGCATGAAAAATATTTTTATTTTGGACAAAAATAAAAGTAGTAAATTGGGGGAAACAATTTTGTATGGAATATTTCTGAGAAGAGTTTGTTATCCAAAAAAGAAACATCTTACAAAAATATTTAAGATGAAAAACTTTTCCCCAGTAGAAAATAGCTAAAAGATAAGAGTAATCAATTAAAAGAACTACAAAAACTATTAACAATCATTATCAAACAATACTCTAAATCACTAATAATAAGAAAAATATAGAAACAACCCTGAAGTTTCATCTCTTAATAAAAATGGAAATAGTCAATATTGGAGAGGTAGTGGATAGATGGGAAAATAATGCATTGTTGGTAGAATGGATCCAACAATTCTGAAAAGCAATTAGGAATGATGGGAAGAGAGTGATTAAAATGCTCAACTCTCTGGCATAAGATACTACTTTTAAGCATATGTCTCAAGGAGGACAATGACAAAAACAACACCAAAGATTCCAATATTCTGTCTTAATTTATGTATAAGAGAATTTCTCATGGATGCAACGAAATGAAAATTAAATAGGTTCCCATCAACTGGGGAATGCTAAAGAAAATGTGGCATGCGTATTTAATGGAATATCACTACACTCCAACAAATAAAATAATGTTTATAGTGAAGCATCAAAGTGTTATATGAAGTATTACAAAGTGATGTAAGCAGTGTCAGGAAAAAAAAATACACATCATGAATACAACAATTAACATCAATAGAACAAACACATCACAAAGTAATGAAATATTATAAACAACAAGCAATCCTAAGTGATATGAGAAAATAATCACTTTTACTCTTTTGCAGAGTGCCAAGTCTAGAATCAGGGAAACTGATCTTCATGAGTTCAAATTTGGTCTTAGACACTTAACGGTATACCTGTATGATCCTGAGCAAGTCACTTTAACCATGTTTGCCACAGTTTCTTCATCTGTAAAATGAGCTGGAGAAGGAAATAGCAAGCCACTCTAATATCTATGCCAAGGAAACTCCAAATGATTTAATAAAGAACAGGATACAACTGAAACCAGTGAACAACATTTCTTTGCAGAGTGAGTCTATGGATGAAGATAGAACATAAACACACACATAATATTATATTTTTCTAAGTGTTAATTGTTTTTAAAGATTTTTTTTCCATTTGCAGTCTTTTTCTTTTAGTTCTTTGTTATAACAGATGGCTTTCAGGGATTGAAAAGGAGCAATGAAAAAAGAAAGTAAAGGTGATATAAAAAATGAGAAGTATCAATAAGGAAATATTGTTTAAAAGAAAGAATAGTTACTCTGAAAACACTTATTCTAAAGTAATAATTATTTTAGTATTTTGTTTTTGTTTTACATTCATATATCTTGAAAATAAATCATATTTCCCCCTTTTCCAGCTAACTGAATTTGATAGCAGAAACGTGATGTTTAGGATAATCAAGAAATGTCACTTCCAATAAAATAGAAAATCTAAAGAGAATATTATCCAGTAAATAATAGCAGGTTAATCTTTTATAACTTACTTTGTCCCAGCAGAAACTTTTCACAAAGTCCCAAGGGCTAAGAATAACATATATTTATATAGATAAATTATAATCCAATCCAATACCAAAATAATAAAAAGGCAAAAAAAACAATGAACATTCATTGAAATTCCATTAGAAAAACACTATCGCTATTCAAGTATGATTATAGAACTGAGACCTCTTTTAGAAACCAATGCAAAAACTGGCTCATTACTTTATATTTGTGCTTTTTATAGGTTCATTTTTAATCTCTTTATTAATTGTTTCTTTACATTACCACCAAGTGTTTTTAGAAATTAAACTGAGATTAATGAGGAAAGGATTAGGAAAATACAAAAGTATTTGATCTCTAGTCCATCTGTCTGGTCTAAAAGATCTACACACCATCTGTTTGATCTATGAGGCCATGGGAAGAATGTATGAATAGTGTGAAGGGAGGTACTTGTGAATACCCAGCCAACTATCAAGTCAATTTAAACAACAGTCATAAGAAGGCATTTTGTCTTATAATTTGTTAGTAAGAAATTCCTTAGAATGCAAATAGAAAAGTTTTTAAGGCCACATCTTTCTCTCATTCACAATATTTCCCTCTTCAATACTGATAAAACTGACAAATTAGAACCATTATATTAAAATGGGCACCAGGTGATACCTACTAGCATCAAAATTATATAGAGAAATGACTTTCAAAGGAAAACTGGGTCCAAATCACTGAGCTTTATACTAAGGTGTAGGAGAACCCCTATGAATTAAACATAGGAAGCCTCTATTCTTCAATGTGAGCATGCTGCCATATTCTGCCACCGCTATAAAGAATTGCAAATGTGCAATTATATATAAAGAGGAAAAGGGGAAAATGACAATTATGTGGAGGGAAAAACAAAAGCAGATTTCCAAGCATTTTTCAGTGTTAACAAAAAGTACAATACTCCAAAGTACTTGGGACTTTTCTCAAGGAAAGTTGACAACTTGTAGATTTCCTACTTTTTACAAAAGTGATGATTTTGATGTTCAAATGATCATTCATTTTCACAAAAATAACCGATAATGAATGCTATGATTACATTTACTATTTATTATAGTTGGTCCCACTTTCATTTCTGGTTATATTTTAAGTACCAAGTCTGTGTTAGTAAAAACAAAACAAAACAAAACAAAACAAAAAAACACTCAAGGTATTAACAGAGGCCATATCAAGATACCTCTGCTGTGTAAGATTTGTAAATAGAATGCACCCTTATGTAGGAAAAAAATGGTCCAAATGTATTTTTCATGTGCCTTTTCAAATGTCTTCTGCTTTCCCAAACATTCACTGGACAATAAGGGTAGGCTAGATGAGGTGATTGTTACAACGCAACTGTAAGAGTGATAAAAGAAAATTATTAGTAGTTTCCAGATCATTGCAGAAATAACATGCATATAATTGGAATATGCTATATTCATAAAAGCCAAAAAATATTTAATGTAAATATCTGGATCAAGACCTCACAGATTATGAGCTCCAATCAAGCGTGCATACATTCCAGACACAGACATACACACACTATGATGAATTGCATCAATATGATTTGCTATACTTTGTCTTTTTATGACTAAATGTTGGGTTTTGTCATCATGTAATTAATCAGTTTTCTAGGTTATCTCCCTTTTAATTTGTCATCACTGAAGTCAGATGAAGTCAGAACATATAAGTGCTTTCCTTTAAGTGGATAAAGACAATACTGAGAAATATCAATCTCCATTTCTAAAGAGAATAGTTACATTTACTTTTTGATCAACACTATTAAAATTTTTCCTTCATCTTCCAGTGCTTCATTCAGGATCTTTGCTTATGCATATACTGTTTTCTTTGTCCTGGCACATAATGCTCATTTTTTCATTAACTAATAGTTACAGGATTATAAATCACGTTACCTATCACCAATGTTGATTCTGGGAATAATTACCCTTAGCTACTTAAATGAAGCAATGGTACCCCACCATGCCCGAAAATTGCACAGTAACATTACAGCAACCTGGATTTATCTCCTTAGTAAAGTATAATAAACTTCTTGAGGATGGGGATCATTTTTAAACCTAAATTTCAACACGGAGAATAGTGCTTTGGACACAGAAAGCACTTTAAAAATGTTTGTAACATTGTACTAGATTTAAGTACTACCTTTCTGTCAAGACATCCTCCTTTTAACAGAGGGTTACCTTATGTCTCACTGCTGAGCATTTGCTAAGTTGTGACAACAGATAGATCATCAAGAGCTTGGAAACATGCTTTTCAGAACATAACTGGAACTGTGGATGATGACTACAGGATTTCTCCCCATCAGAATATGCAGTACAGGTAAAAAGTACAAATAAAAATGTTGGACCTGGCTTCATTCTGATTACCTTCATTACTTGGTCTTCCTTTCCTACAGCCTGTCACATGGAGATGGAGGTGGGGACTTGAGACCATAGATGGTGACACAAATGAAGATGTGGAGGAAATTAAGGCTACTGAAGCTCAAAGATTAGAGAAGCTGAAGAAGCTAAGACCTGTGATGGCAGCATCACTTCTTGCTAGAGCTTAACTATGAATGTTCTCCACCTGCTCTTGTGATCAAAGGATGGAGATCCCAGCAAGCATCCAGACTACAGAAACTGGGAAAGCACGAACACATTCCAGATTTATTCTGAGTCTAGTTTTTGGCTTCATCTAGATTCTAAGTTCTGGGATTCTTTCAGAGTTTGTGCCACTTTTTATAGAGATCAAAGAGCCTGAATTTCATTCCTTTTCCTCCTCAATGGGAAGTACACAACAGGGAATTAAACAAAACCAAGGATGTAAAAAAGAAATGCTTTCCATGGTGGATCTTTATATATTTAATATGGATTGTGCTCTGGCTATTATGATCTTTGATCTGTTCAATGATTGCATACTAAATATTCTATTACACAGATCTGTTTTTATGAAAAGCCTTTTACATATAATAATGAACATCACATAATAAGAATCAAATGAAAGCTGTGAGTTAAAAAGGAGCTGGGATCACTTAGAGACTGAGAACTCAGAGTTAAGTACTCACTGGCACATCCGCAAATCTATGTACTCCAAGAAAATAAGTAGGTGATGCCCTACGCATAGAGACAAAGCTGAGGGATAGATCACTAACTTACTATTAACCACAGAGAGCATGTTTAGGGCCAGTATTTCCATCCCATCTAGATATGTTCAAACTGTCAGGACCCCTGAATGAATAGTTATATGTACCACCTGGCAGTTAAAATAGCAATTGCTTGGGAAATCTCTTAAGGTTCAAGATAGTAGTTTTCACCATTCATATTAAGCTCCTATTTTATTCCATGTATCATTTGGATATTTTACTTTTTCTCTGTAAATGCTCAATGGTGTTAATTATTCTTTTGCTCAGGTAATTGTTTCTACATATATTTGCTCTCTCTAAAAACTGCATCTCTTTGTAGGTAAGCTGTAATACCTCTCTAATATTAGTGTAATCCCCAGGTCTCTATACAGGAGATGAGAACAATGAATTTTATAATGAGTCTGGTAAGACCAGTGTTTCCACAAATTATAATATAAATTAACTTCCCATTTTAATCAAACATACACTTAAGACAGAAGATCATTTATAATAAAGCAGAAAAATATTCATTTTGGGAAATATATTAAAATTCATCTTGTTTTCCCCCAAATCATCAAGTATGTTAATAATTCCTTTCTGTTCATCTTCTAAAAAATAATCTCAAGATACCATTCAAATATACATGCATATGCACACACATGTACACACATATACACACACAACACACATCCCTAGCTAACCCTGGATTTAAAAAAAAAATCCTCTGACAAATGAACACTGCTATGTGACTTGAATCTTCAAATAGCAAATAACTTGTTACATTATTGAAAAGAAGATATGCCTTGTTTGGGAAATCACAGGCAAGTCTCATTATGCCACTTGAGTTGAAAAACAAAAAGCAAAACAAAAACAAAACAAAAATTAAATATTTGACAAAGAACTGCTTATTTGACTTAATTTCATCAAAAGATTTTATTCCAAGTCTATTTCTAGCAATTATTATAGTCCAGTCTCAGATGCATTATTGTTTTCCTTTTTGTTTTTATGTAATCTTTCAACATGGTTTTGTATAGAAGCCTATTTTAAAATTACTTCTAAACGTGATACATGCTTTTTTCCCCCCCTCAATAGTGTCTTATTTTTTCAAATACATGTAAAGATAGTTTTCAACATTCATTTTTGTAAGACTTTGTGTTGTAAATTTTTTCTCCCTTCTTCCCTTAATTTGCCCTCTCCCCAAAGAGCAAACAATCTGATATGAGTTAAATGTGTGATCCTTTTAAATATATTTCTCTATTTGTCATATTGTGGGAAAATTAGACCAAGGGAGGGGGGAACCACAAGAAAGAAAAATCAAGCAAACAAACAAAAAAGGGGAGGGAGGAATGCTATGCTTCCATCCACATTTAGTCTCTATAGTTCACTCTCTGGATGCAGATGACACTTTTCATCCCAAGTCTACTGGAATTGCCACATTGCCGAAAAGAGACAGAAATGGTCATCACATAATCTTGTTAATGTGTACAATGTTTTTTTGGTTCTACTCACTTCACTCAGCATAAGTTCATGTAAGCCTCTCCAGGCCTTTCTGAAATCTTCCCACTGATCATTTCTAATAGAACAATAATGTTCCATTACCTTCATATACCATAATTTATTCCCCAACTGACGGCCATCCACTCAATTTCCAGTTCCTTGCCACTACAAAAAGGGCTTTCACAAACATTTTTGTACATGTGGGCCCTTCCTTCTTTATGATCTCTTTGGGATACAGACCCAGTGGAGACATTGCTGGATCAAAGAGTATGCACAAAGTCTGATAGCTCTTTGGGCATAGTTCCAAATTGTTCTTCAGAATGGTTGGATCATTTCACAACTCCACCAATAATTCATTAGTGTCCCAGTTTTTCCACAATCCCTCCAACATTTATCATGTTACACATGGTATACATTCTGAAGAGTTCAAAATGAGACTTTATTAGGAGAGTATGTTGATGCTTAATGAAAGAAACTTTTTTTCTAGATGGCTAACTAGTATTTATCAGCACTGATGAAAATTTGTTTCTTTGGGTATGAAATTCCACTTCTACTGATGATATTTCTGATGAGGAAATTTATAGAGGTATATTATATCCTTCTGTTCCTTATAAATTTTAGCAAATTCAAAAATAAAAGAATGATCACAGAAAGCTAATTTTTAAATATGGTTTCATTATGATCTCTCTGTTGAACAACTCCCAGTGGAGATCTGCAAGCCTCCTCTTGGCGAACCATAACCATTTATTTACTAAATTTCTGAATATGATGCCATGCAATGGATTTAAATATTGTTATGCAGATGATGCTTAGGCACTGTCCTTCTGATATTGCTGTGTCTAATCTATTTATACTTCCCAATACTATCTTGTCTGAGATCCAATACCATATGCATTTAAATAAGTTGTTCTTCAATGTTTCAAAACCTGATTTATTAGTTGTTCACATTCCATCTGCCTCAAAAAACTGTAATGTGCCTTTACTTTCTCAAGCCGAGTAAAAAGGTTAAGGTTAAATTTTCCCTCACTTTATCATCTGATCAGCATGTCAGACACATGTGGAAAGTCTCTTTTCAACTGCATAATCTGCTTAAAATTCATGCTTTTTTCAACAGGCCAGTGCAATAAGAGTTTTGATTAATGCATTTGTCATTTCTTATATTTACAATTTCTGTTGGTCTCAAGGTAATTGCCCTTGCTGGTTCCTCTTGTGCCAATCAGCAGCACCAACATTTGCCAAATTGAACACAAGGTTTCCTTATCCTAATGAAAAAAATTCTCAAATTGCCTATATTTTCTACATTTATACATGCTATCTATTGTTCTGCAATTTTCTCCCTACTCCATTTTTGGTGATACAAATATACGTAAAAGAAATTGGGTATCAAAGATAGAAGAACCTTTTAGTGACAAGATGAAAATTAAATTCAGAAAGTATGGAGTTGACCATGTTTTTACCTTCCAAAGGATACTTTCTCCAGTAAAAAGTAAAGTAAATAAAGTAAAATAAGTAAAAAAAATTACTTATCTATGGACATGGACATGTTGCTTTCCTTTAGTAGAATATAAGTCCTCTGAAAGGGACCCATATGTGAAAAAATGTTTATGGCAATCCTTTTATGTAGTGACAAGAAACTGGAAACTAAGTGGCTGCCCATCAGTTGGAGAATGGCTAGCCGAATTAAGTATATGAATGTTATGGAATATTATTGTTCTGTAAGATATGATCAGCAGGATGATATCAGAGAGGCCTGGAAGGACTTACATGAACTAATGCTGAGTGAAATGAGCAGAATCAGGAGATCATTGTACACAACAAGAAAATTATATGATGATCAATTCTGATGGACGTGGCTCTTTTCAACAATGATTAAGGCCCGTTCCAATGATCTAATGATGAAGAGAGTCATCTACTGTGGCTGTGAGGACTGTGAGAACTGAGTGTGGTTCATAACATAGAATTTTCATTCTTTTTATTGTTTTTTGCTTCTATTTTATTTTCTTTCTCATTTTTTCTTTTTGATTTTTTCTTGTTTTTCTTGTTTACAAGAAAATATGAATATGTATGCATATAATGAATATAACTTTTTTTTTTTTACCATGTTTAACATATATTGGATTACTTGTCATATAGGGGAGGGTATGGGAGGAAAAGGGGGAGAAATTGGAACACAAGGTTTTGCAAGGGTTAATGTTGAAAAATTATCCATACATATGTTTTGAAAATAAAAAAGCTTTAATTGAAAAATAATATAAGTCCTCTAAAGAGAGTGATTCTTTTTTTGTTTTTATATTTATCACTGTACCCAACACATATTATAGAAGAAAGCATATAATAAAATTTTTCTGAATATATCAATATACCATATATTATATATGCTAATTTCTTACAAATTCTAATATAGAAGACACAGAATATTTTAAATAATAAATCAATTAATGAATGAATTTATTAATGAGTCAGATAATTTTTAAATAAAAGAGTTGTATTTACTATCATTTCGAATTCCAGTTTTAATTGAGTTCAATAACATTTCATCTCCCACTTCTATGTCTTTGGATAGGCTATCCTCCATGCCAGGCACACTTTCTTCTCCTCTTTCTCTCTAAAAATCCCAAGCTCTATTAAAAGTTCAGGTCAAAAATTCCCTATTACTTAAGGTTTTTTCTGATCTTCTCCACAATTTTTAGAACACCTGGCCCCCAAATTATTTTCTGATTATTTTGAATGTTTTGTGTGTGTATATATATGTAGTCATGTGGTTTCTTCAAAAATATGCTTTTTATTAAGCATAATATATATATATATATATTAAGCCTTTTTGTTTGAAATTTAGGCTTCTATGAGTATAAAACCATGTGTATATATTTAGCTCTTGAGAATTTAGAATACCCTATTGACCTAGGAAGGAAAAGATAAAACTCTAAATCAATCAACAAATATCTACAGCTTCTTTAGTATTTACAAGGCACTTGTAAATGGCATAAGCTTGGTATTATGACACAGAAAGGGAAGGTCATGGTTACTATTTTCCAAGAAGCGGAAAGACTAGTCGGGGGAAAAGCATATATACTATATGATCATAGATTTAGAATGAAGTGAACTAGTTCAACTTCTCTATTTTATAGTTGAAAAAAAAAAAAGAAAGACAGATTGATGGATAAATAACTATATACAAAGCATTAATTCAATGCTTATTATATACCAAACATGGTGCCATCTAAATGACCTAAAGATTTCATTAGTCTTGTGAGAGATCTATATATAATTTTAAATTGGATAATACATACAATTTCATATCAATTTCCTCCACACCACCTGTATTGATGAAAAAATCTGTTGCATTTTTAAATGTGCATGACAAGACACCTTGAAGAGAAAGGTAAGAGGCTCAACTATTCTTTATTCAAAAGACCCTTAACATCAACCTGGATTATAATAACTGAGCCAATTCAAAATGAGGGAATCTTTTCAGACTTGTAAGCCTTACTTGCTAGCTTGGTAAGTCACTATTCATATGACATTTAAAAGCTATCCCAGTTCAGGGATTTTGAAAAAAAAATAAAAATATATATTTTTTCCCCACTAAAAGATGTCCTCCACAGCTACATGATAACATTTGCGAAATTAACTCAGTGCTCAGCAGGAAGCTTTCACTGCTAAGAGCATGGAGGTGCTCATATGCACTGAATGAGCAGGCACTCATGCTAAAGCATGAAGAACAACCAGCAAGAACATCCAGCTAAATTTAAAATGGATCTGATTGCCTAGAATCTAGCCTGTCATAAAGTATTCCTCAACCTGTTCATCCATAATCTCTTTTAGATGGGTTTCCCTACCTCCTCATCATAGTAGCTTTGTTTAGTCTGAAATTCAATCAGAGTTGAATTAGGCATTAGAAAAACATTCACCACTCTGGCTTTCTAGTCACATCAGAAACTCGAGACACCAGTGTTAATTTTGTTACAGCTTTTAGTTCTCGCATTTCAAAGCAAAATCACTTTTCTCTAGAGAATGCCACTGATATTGGCAAGAAAGCACAAGGGGCTGCCACACAACTCAATCGCCAATAACAACCGGGGTAACTCAACCCTCGGCAGACATTAGTAATCACGGGAAAACAGCCAGAACTTTAATCACAATTCTTTCAAACACAGCCAGGGATTTCAAAATGCTGTTATTCCAGGATATGACCCTAATACAGTGCTTAATCAAAGCCATTGCCAGTACAAGAACAACCTGCAGACTTTAATAAAAACCAATTTCATAAAAGTCAGTGTGTCAGCATCATGCTGAACCTAATTTAGCAAACTCCAAAAACATTACAAATAGATATAATACTCATTCTATACATACTAATTTGCTTGATGACAAAATGCACAAATCCTGTATTAAAAACTATATATGTATAAACACATACATACATGTAAATTAGGAGTCATGAAATCATAAATACTCAGCATGTGAATAACTGAAAACCAGCTGGGAGGACAGGTGCAGAATCTGGGTTGGATAACCCCCACAGAGCAGAAATGGTTCAAGAACTCTCTTCAAAACAGGAATTTGGGATAGAGCACTTTGGGTGTTGAGTCTCACATTGGCAAAGGACACAAAGCCCAGATGTTCAGAAAACTCTATGGCTTGGATCGGTTCTGCTATCAATTCAATTTTTAGATTGCAGCCCTGCCAAATGACAAAAGCCATGACCCTGAAGATACAATGGCTGCCCTTATTTCTTAGAAAGTCTGAGGAGAATGGGAGGGCAGAACAGTAATCCACTATTTGGGGAAAAGAAAAACATTATTCTCATTCCAAGAAGGAAAAAAAAATTCCTGAAAGAAACTAATCAGGAAAGCAAGGCTGTATATTTATATAACTCAAAAAGTATTTATTAAGCCCCTAAGTGTTAGGGATACAATGACAGGAGGGAAACCATCCATCGCTACCCATAATAAGCTTACATTCTAAGGGAAGGAAGAAAATATGGACATACGTAAACACGTGCAAAATAATACCAAATAAACACAAAATAGTATAGGAAGGGAGACACTAGCAGTTGAAAGAATCTTGAATGAGAAAAAAGATTCTAAGAGAAGAATCTCTATGTGCAGCAATTGAGCAGAGGGAGATGGGCTAGATGTGGAACGGGGAGACGACAGAAGGACAGCAACAAGTACATGTGGAAAAACAAATACACTGGAGTTACTAGAGAGTACCTAGAGGGGAATCATATGTAAGCAGACTAAAGAAGTAGAAACAGTATTAATTGCAATCTAGGAATAATACTTGATCATAGTTTATAGGGAGCCAGTGGAGTATACTGAATAGCCCTGGACTTTAGAAAAATCCCTTGGTTGACTGACTGGTATGAATTATGGGAAAAAGGCTAAAGTCAAGTGACCAAACATGAGGCTCCTGCTGTGGTCCAAAAGGAGGAAATGAAGGCCTGAACTGAGATGAAAGCTCTGTAAGGAGAGAGGAAAATTGATACTTAGATTTAAAATAATACCATACACTGACATGGAACTTTACAGTTACAAAACACATTACACTTAGTGCTCTCATTTGAACAGCAACTCCATCCATTCATCCTGAGCTCAAGAAAGCTAAAGCAGCAGCACATAAAAGTCTGGAAAGTTTTACCAATCTTGAAAGTGTCTGAATGGAGGAACAAAGACATTATGCATTTGTCTAAAGTTCAGTTTAAAAAAATGTACTCGAAGACACTATATAGCTAATGGAGATTGGGGAAAGGATTTCTCTTTCTTCCCCAGCCCCCCCCTGACAATTAAGAAACCTTCTCCATGATCAAAGAGGTTAAGGAGCTAGTTCTCAAGAGCTGTATTCTTCATGGATGGCTCTCTTCTCTGTTATTAGAACACTCTTCCTAAGCTGGCCCTGGCTCTACTCACTCCTACAGAAAGTCTGACTTTTCTAGGGCCACCAGATGTTGTCACTACTCTTTCAGCTATCTAAAATACAATCTCCATATTATCCTATCAAGTCTGATTGATTTTTCAGTACTCTCAGACTGATTCTTCATATGCCACTTACTGGGATAACAAAGTTTACAAAACATTTTTTTACACTTTCTTTAGGCCATAGGACCACAATTTCTCTGTTACCCACACCTCTATTTGGGTAATTTCAACAACTGACCTGACAGAGTCCAGATAAACTCCCCTCCAACCACATGTAAATATTACTCTTTTTTTTTTTAAATCAATTTGTATCTTGTCATCAGAAGGAGAAAAATATTTCTTTTGATAATTGTTTTAAGTTGAAAATTGGTAAGAAGGTATCATATATCACAGATTTAGAGGCAGATAAAACTCTAGACACTCCCTTTTTACAGATGAAGAAAACGAGGTGAAGAGGTAAAGATCTGACAAGAATCAACAGAGCTAGTATCCGAGTCAGGTTTGAACTTGGGTATTACTGACTTCACACCTATTGCTTATACCATTTACATGCTATAGACCAGAATTAGAGGAGAAGGAAGAGAAAAGAGGGGAAAAAAAAAGAAGAAAGAGGAGATGGAGAAGAAGAGGAGATGAAGGAGGAGGAGGAGGAAAAGGAGGAGGAAGAGGAGAAGAAAGAGGAGGAGAAAGAAGAGCAATAAGAACAGTGATATGAAGTATCCTTCATATTTAGAGTCACTAACTGACCCTATTTATTTTCTCTCCTTTATCTAATAGGGTCTCTCTCTTCTACGTCATCAAGATACAAAATTATCCCTAATTATCTGTGAATCACTAAAAATTAAGATTGTTTAAATGCTGCTTTTAGTTATTATTCTGGTTATATGATTAAAATAATTTATGTAAAATTCAAAAATTCAAACTTCACTTCCACAAATATCATTATCAGCTGAAGAGAGAAGGAAATTAAGGAAGCTTTAATGGAAGACCTGGCATATAAACTGGATTATAAAGCATGAGCAGAAGCTCAATAGATGGCTGAAGACAGACCAGAGAATTTGTTCTCTGATTAGTGAGCAAAGGCTCAGAAATAAAACAGACAATAATTTTATTTTTATTTCATAGAAAGGGCATTGTGAGTATGGCTGAAGTACAGAACAGAGGAGAACTTGATTTGTTTGTTTGTTTGAGGGGCAATTGGGGTTAAATGACTTGTCCAGGATCACACAGTAAGTATTAAGTATCTGAGGCCATATTGAACTCAGGTCCCCCTGACTTCAGGGCCAGTGCTCTTTCCACTGTGCCATCTTGCTGCCCCAAGAACAACTTGAGATAAGAATAAAGAGGGGATAACAATGAGATGAAATAGAGAGATGAGATACTGACAAACTGAGGACTCTAAATTTGCTTTGATGAGAAAAAAGGTTCCTATAAAATGGAAGAATTTTAAGACTAGATCCAAGTATAAAGATTAATCATGATATGGATATTATGAATGGAAGAGAGTAGAATGGAAATGGTTAAAACAAAATTAAAAGGCCAATACAAATGTCTACTTAGGTGGTAATGAGAGGCTGTAATGGGACAGGGGCAGCTGAAAAATTGAGAAGAAATCTTGGCTAAGCATACCAAAATAGTACAGACAAGATTGTGCAATTAATTGAAGGAAAGGCCCAAAGGCAAAAATAAAGTTTAGAACATGGGAGAACAAAAAAATGATACTTTTACTGTCAAAAATAGAGAAGTAAGTAAGAGGATAGAAAAAAAAAGTTTGGTTTAGGATATGATGAGTTTAAAATATGAATAGGAGGTCTCAGTGTAAATGTCTGACTATTCTGGAAAATGATCAGGGCTATCAATACCAACATGGAAATCATCGGCTTAGACATAACAAAACTGTGGAAGGAAATGAGACTAGGAATGTAAAGAGGAAGAAAAGGAGCAAGAATCACATCCTGAAGAACATCCATCACAGATAGATAGAAAGAGGACAGGGAACACATAAAGGAGGCAAAGAACAGAAGAGCATGGGATCAGGAGTGGGGTTTAACTCTTCCAAGGCTTTTTCATTTATAACTTACTCTTCTATAAATTAAAGATATTTAATTAGTGAAATATTTTAAAGAAATATTTTTTGGAGCAAGAGAGCTTTCTGGTATTCTTTTCCTATCCAACACATTCACTTTCTTTGAACAATTTTTTTTCCACTAAAATATTTGTGACTCCAAGTCAAAAATATAATGGTGCTTTAAAAGATCTTCTAAACTGTGCCTTATTCACAGAAATAAAAAGTTATATTTTCATGAGTGCAAAATATTTCATAATTTGGTTTTGTCCAAGGTATAGTCTTGTATCAATCTTAGAAGTAAATCCTTTAATATATTTTGGTGAGAAGTGCTTAAATCATGATGAACTAATATAAGAGGGTTGTTTCTGGAAAGGATTGTTTCTGAAGTCTTTGATTTGAAAAGAATGGTAAACACTAGATTGAGGAACAATTTGCAGCATGGAGGGATTCCAATAAACATAATTCAAGGGTTTTCATCCATAAAAAGCTTTGACCATAATTTGCTGTACAAATCTGACAATAGAATACCACCCTCTATTCTTCTTCAGCACAACGCCAAAAGACAAACCGATTCCAGTTTTATAATTATATACACATTACTGATTCTGGCAGCAAGATGGCCTACGGCTTGAAGATTTCTAGCTGGATTAGCTCTGGCTCTGAAGGTTATGCCTGCTGGGTAAGGATTAACAGAGTTAATTTCAGATAGTATTCAGAAATGCTAAGAACTAATGAAGAAATGTCAGGGTCCACACTCAGAACAATAAAGTAGCATCTACCATCTTGCCTTGACAAATCTTTTTGCATATATGAGATATATTCTCTCACTTTTCTTCTAAATATTGCACTAAAAAAAAAATCACCGCAACCATTGAATAGTAGAGGTGTTTGTTTACAGTATTTTCATCTATATTTCATTTAAACTAAACCTGAAAGGAGTCATACTAAAATTTCCATCTGAGATTTCCCCAGCTGTTCAGCCTAAATCCTTTAATTTTTGAACACTTATAAAAGAGAAGGGGGAAGTCTCTCCTCTTCCTTCTTTCTCCCCACTACTCTTTTTAATCCCAATTATGTGTATTATTCTATAAACTAAAGATCGCTGTACACTTCAATACTGTATGAGGATGTATTCTGATGGAAGTGGATATCTTCAACATCAAGAAGATCCAACTCACTTCCAGCTGCTCAATGATGGACAGAAACAACTACACCCAGAGAAGGAACACTGGGAAGTGAATGTAAATTGTTAGCACTACTGTCTATCTACCCAGGTTACTTATACCTTCGGAATCTAATACTTAATGTGCAACAAGAAAATGGGATTTACACACATATATTGTATCTAGGTTATATTGTAACACATGTAAAATGTATGGGATTGCCTGTCATGGGGGGGGAGGGAATGGAGGGAGGAGGGGATAATTTGGAAAAATGAATACAAGGGATAATATTATAAAAAAAATTACTCATGCATATATACTGTGGGAAAAATTCTAAATAAAATAAAATAAAATATTTATTTCTTCCATGCTTTATAATTAGTAGAGTATAAGTTTAAAACAAATAAAATTTACATGTATTGAATGTGTATGCTCAAAAAAATGAAAACAAAAAAATCTTGAAATCACTTCATTCTATAACTTTCTATTTCTTGCTTGTTTTTAACTAAGAAATAATAATAATAAAGAAGGATTAGTAGAGAAACCATGGAGATAAGGAAAGGGATGAAGTGAAAGGAAAATAAATCATTTGTTTTGCCTAAGTAGTATTTAATTTCTTTTCTAGAATTAACTAGGTCTCTGGGTGCTATGAGTATGAGTATAAATAGTCACAGTTTCCAATGACTGGTCTATCATACAATAGTATATTTTATTTGAACAATTAAGTGGCTTGTCCAAAACAGAAGGCATTCCTACCTTCTAGAAGATCAAATATATAGTTTCTTGAAAGGGGTTGGGCAGAGGGCAGAAGTACAAAGAAGTGTGTCTAACAATGGGGAAAATGTCAGGAAACAGAAAATGTCAACTCCCCGAGGGAAAAACAAACTCAAACTTTGGTCTGAGCTCAGGCACCACTTTTTTTGTGATGAAATTACATTCTACAGTTTTCCCTCAGGGGAAAACCTGCTAGAACTAATCAAAGTGCAATGTTCTGTGGATTTTTTTTAAAGTTCAAAACAAAAGCAATAGCAGCAACATAGCTTTCATGTCACTGTTGAGAAGAAATTTAACTCTTCCCAGGACAATTCTCCTTTGGAGTGAATTTTCTTATAATGCTGTATCCCATATTCCTAGGCAATATATGGAAAAAGTAAGGACATCTAGTAGGAGACCAATGGAAATTCCAAATCTAAATGAAATAATTTGATTTTGATATTAAGCTCGAAGTCTAGCAATCAGACACAATCCTTTTATAATTAGCAACTATTTAGCTTTAAACTTACTTTGCAAAGAACATTTTAAACTTGATACCTCATTTGAGTCTTACAATTATCATGTACTGGTCTTTATCATTTTATTTTACACTTAGGAGATTGAAACTGAGAGAAGGTAAGTGATTTGTCCATGGACACAGAGCTAACAAACAGCAGAGGCAGAATTTGAACTCCCATCTTTTTCTATTCAAAATTCTATTAAATCATGCTGTCTTTTGACATTTAATAATCTTAGAAAATTATAAAATTTAAAGATAGATGGGTCCTTAGAAATTCTATAGTCCAATGCCTCATTTTACAAATGAAAATAGGGGCCTAAGAAGCAAAAGAAAAGATCCAAGATCATACTGATGGAAAAGAATCATGATTCTATTCTCAATCATCTGAACCTAAAGCCAGGGATTTTTGCATTATATGCTATACAGCACATTTATTCAGTCTCCTGATATGGAAAACTGTTACAAATGAAAAATTCAGTCAGTCAAAACAACTGTCACTGTAGCATCTTACTAATATAAGTCTCGTTTGAATTCAAACCCTGGAATTCAATTAGTCATAAACAAGGCTAAATTTGACAAATTGTTTCCCTAAAGGGCCAGACAGTAAATATTTTAGGCTTCATGGGTTAAGGCAAAAGCAATAAATATTATAAAGATACTTATATAATAAGAAAGAAAACAATTGTATGGATAAAATTAAAGTAATAGCAATAATAATAATGATAGAATACTTTTTTCAATCAGATTTACTAATAGGAAGAATGAAATTCTTTTTCTGGGGGGAGAGAGTGGAAAACATTTCACTCAACAGAGATTAAAAGTTAGTGGTTGATATAACTAAAACCAATTGTAATTCACTTACTCCTGGGATTTTGAGTATTTCATCTTTGAAAATGTCTTTCTATACAGGTAAGCACTGTTAAATACTGATATCAATTCACAAGCACACATTTTTAATTGAGTATATTCATTACTTGGATAGCATTTACAGAACTATATTAGTTTCTTCTCTTGATATGTGCCTTTTGACAAATATTACAAATTAATTACAACTGAATGGAAGTTCTAACTTCAGTTAAAAGTTCCTCAATTGCACAGTTAAATGAATTTAGAAATGTGTAAGTTTCTTTTGCAATTTTATATGGTACCAAAAAACCCACTGCTAGAACTGTAGTTTGAGCTCAGAAAAAATAATTTCTGTCCATTTGTATGGGAATGGAGATTTTGTTTCTTGTTTTACCTTGTGATGTCATGGGAAGTGTATAAAGCTGCTTGATTTTGCTTAGGATTCAAACAATATTAGTTGTTATCACATTGACTTTAATGCAATGTAAGCTTTACACAGAAGTGCTGCTTTTCCTTGTTATTGTAGGTTGACTTAATTAAGAAACGATATCAAATGTGAAATAAAAGGTAATTCCCTAAACCATTCAGTGTTCAAAAATAATGGTTGCAAACAGTTCTCATTCCAAAAAAAGAAAAAAATAAACCTTCAAATAGAGGCAGCTAAATGGTGCAGTTGTTAGAACACCATATCTGAAGTCACAAGGACCTGAGTTCAAATTTGGCCTCAGACACATATTTCCTAACTATGTTACCATGGACAGTTCACTCATTTATGGGGCAACATAATTGCCTCAGCAAAAATAAATAAATAAATAACTTTGAACTCAGATTTAAGCTCATAAAAAAATTACAATACAACATTTTTCTTCTTTTTGTTGTTTTGACAGAATAAAAGAAAAAGAAAAGAAAAGAAAAAAGAATATACTGGCAAAGCACTCTACCCCAAAACTGTCAAGTTAGAACTGTGCCACTGTGACCTGCAGGACACCAAGCAACATTGGGAAGCCATAGCAACATCACATATAGTCTCTGAAGAAACTATTCAGCTTTGTCACTGTAGCCCCCCAAACTGCCACAATACATCAATGAATAAGCATAGCCATGTTCCAATGAAACCATATTTTAAAATGTAAAAAAAAAAAAAAAAATTCTTAGCTTCTTAGCTCAGAAGCTATACAAAAAAAGGCAGCAAGTCAGTTTTGGTCCAAGGCTATTCTCTGTCAACATATGAAGCAGGCTAATATGGCTTAAAGTGGTCCATTTTCCCATGTAAAGTTACCCATTGTACCAATCCAGGTTTATCATAAATTACTAATTTTACCAAAGATTAGCTGATTGTTGCTACCATCTGTAACCTCTGAGTTTTTGTACTAATAGGGGGATACAAAAATGTAGCAGAGCTAGTTGGAAGAGAATTTTATTTTATTTTATTTTAAGAGGAATAAATCATGTTTTAATAGCTTCCAACATGTTTGATATTTCTTTTTTTTTTTTTATTCATTTTTCCAAATTATCCCCTCCCTCCCTTCACTCCCTCCCCCCGATGGCAGGTAATCCTATACATTTTACATGTGTTACAATATAACCTAGATACAATATATGTGTGTAAATACCATTTTCTTGTTGCACATTAATTATTAGCTTCCGAAGGTATAAGTAACCTGGGTAGATAGACAGTAGTGCTAACAATTTACATTCACTTCCCAGTGTTCCTTCTCTGGGTATAGTTATTTCTGTCCATCATTGATCAACTGGAAGTGAGTTGGATCTTCTTTATGTTGAAGATTTCCACTTCCATCAGAATACATCCTCATACAGTATTGTTGTTGAAGTGTATAGTGATCTTCTGGTTCTGCTCATTTCACTCAGCAACAGTTGATGTAAGTCTCTTCAAGCCTCTCTGTATTCCTCCTGTTGGTCATTTCTTACAGAGCAATAATATTCCAAAACCTTCATATACCACAATTTACCCAACCATTCTCCAACTGATGGACATCCATTCATCTTCCAGTTTCTAGCTACAACAAAAAGAGCTGCCACAAACATTTTGGCACATACAGGTCCCTTTCCACTCTTTAGTATTTCTTTGGGATATAATCCCAATAACAGCAATGCTGGGTCAAAGGGTATGCACAGTTTGATAACTTTTTGGGCATAGTTCCAAATTTCTCTCCAGAATGGCCGGATTCTTTCACAACTCCACCAACAATGTATCAGTGTCCCAGTTTTCCCACATCCCCTCCAACATTCATCATTATTTGTTCCTGTCATTTTAGCCAATCAAGACAGGTGTGTAGTGGTATCTCAGAGTTGTCTTAATTTGCATTTCTCTGATCAGTAGTGATTTGGAACACTCTTTCATATGAGTGGAAATAGTTTCAATTTCATCATCTGAGAATTGTCTGTTCATATCCCTTGACCATTTATCAATTGGAGAATGGTTTGGTTTCCTATAAATCAGGGTCAGTTCTCTATATATTTTGGAAATGAGACCTTTGTCAGAACCTTTACTTTTAAAAATATTTTCCCAATTTGTTACTTCCCTTCTAATCTTGTTTGCATTAGTATTGTTTGTACAGAAACTTTTTAGTTTGATGTAATCAAAATCTTCTATTTTGTGATCAATAATGATCTCTAGTTCTCCTCTGGTCATAAATTCCTTCCTCCCCCACAGGTCTGAGAGGTAGACTATTCTCTGTTCCTCTAATCTATTTATGATCTCATTCTTTATGCCTAAATCATGGACCCATTTTGATCTTATCTTGGTATATGGTGTTAAGTGTGGATCCATATCTAATTTCTGCCATACTAATTTCCCAACAGTTTTTTCCAAATAATGAATTTTTGTCCCTAATGTTGGTATCTTTGGGTTTGTCAAAGATTAGGTTGCTATAGATGTACCCTTTTTTGTCCTTTGTATCTAATCTGTTCCAATGATCTACCGTTCTATTTCTTAGCCAGTACCAAATGGTTTTGGTGACTGATGCTATATAATATAGCTTTAGATCTGGAAGAGAATTTTAAATAGCAAGAACTCACCATTGTAAACTTAAGGAATGTAATTCCAAAAGTCAGACATCAGAAACAAAACTGTTTCCTACTATAAGTATGGTATAGTAGGTAAAGGACTAATCATTTCTAATAGTTGAGAATTAGTAAGGAAGCTAATTACACTTAGATGTTTATATCACTTTACATTTTGCCTTAAATTGTACTTCAGTATTCCAGGGAATATAAACAGTTCCCAACGGGTCACTACCGTTCTGTGCCTTCTTATTTGATGAAACCTGTCGATGTACTCTCTTAAATCCTCCAAGAAAGAGGTTTAATGAACGTGTGCAGAGCACGCCTCTAAATATGACAGCGTCACAGGTGCTGTCAATTGGTTTTCCCTCATTCTTTCTATATGACCCACCCACTGTCTTTTATGGTTCTATGTCTCTCTGAGTATATTCTTTACCCCATCCTTCTCTTGTGAGATTCTTCTTTGGTAACATGCTGTAGGATATTCACACCCACCATGTGTCTTTCCCTAGCCTCTTGGATGAGCTTCAACTTTAATTCTTTAGAAGATGTGACATTCTATAAGTTCAGTTTTATAACATTATCATAAGCAGATTGTTGTTACAAAAGACAGGCCTTTATTTCAAGGGTATGTTTAGGAATTCTTAAATGCACCATGCAATTTCTCAAAGGCATTAAGTTTACTCTTTTCATTCAATTCTTTATAGAGTTCTCTTCTGTGTTTATACTTAGCAGTTTTAATGAAAACATTTTCGAGGGAAACAAAAAGCATAACTGTGTAGAAAATTGTGAATTTCTCTTGAATTTAGTTAACCTCACCAATAGGACATAGGACTGTTTAGAATAAGGGGATATTATCTTAAAGGGAGAAATTTCCCTTCACTTATAAAGGAATAAGAAAATTGAAAGAAGCAGGTAAAGATATCTGGATTCTAGTCATAATTCAAAGAGTTAGCCCTTGAAGTACCTAGAGATGTTTCTTCCAATCCCTCATACATGTCTATTTCTCGGCATTTAGCAAAATGCCTGGAATATCCTAGAATTTTATTGATTGCTGTACCAAGGAGGAGGGAGTCAAAGCAACATTCTCTTCACCTAAATTCAGTGCTCTTTCCATTGTATAATGTTTTTCATAGTGTTCTGGATAAATAGTAGATTTGTAAAATGAGTCCAGTCTTGGCAAAAAAACAGTCTTTCAAATTTTTTTTCTCTTCTACCAAGCCATAACCAAAAACTATTTAAGAAAGTCATAGAAGAGTAAGCTCAATTTCAAATCACATGCAAGATTACTTTGGTACAATGAAATATCACAAAAATTGTATTAAATAAATGAATTATAAATAGAATCTATAAGTAGACTTGGGGTGGATAAATGGAAGAATAAATCAGGGGATGCTGTGGACACAATGAATGGCATTACAATGAGGAATTAAATAGTTCCTTACATTATCTCTGTGAACAATATGAAGAGTACCTGAAAGATCAGTGAGTACAACCTCATCATTTTGTGACTACCCAGGTATGTGACTTTAGGCAGGACTATTTCTTTTGCATGACAGAATCATACAATTTATTGAAAAATATTGAAAAAATATTTTGAAATTACCTAGCCCAGGAATTCACTATTTGACAAAAACTGCTGGGAAAATTGGAAATTAGTATGGCGGAAACTAGGCAAAGGAGATGCTGCTTAGCTTGTATTTACCAAGGAGTTGTCTGAGGCATAGATAAGTTATTGTCTCTTCCTAGGTCTAAAAAGACAACATAACATGTCAGAAAAGGGCCTTCAACCCCAGTTTTCCCTAGTCTAAGCTCAGCACTCTTATCTACTGTGCCATATTTTTATTTATTTATTTATTTATTTATTTATTTATTTATTTATTTATTTATTTATTTATTTATTTATTTATTATATATATATATATATTTTATAATATTATCCCTTGTATTCATTTTTCCAAATTACCCCCCCTCCCTCTATTCCCTCCCCCCGACGACAGGCAATACCATACATTTTACATGTGTTACAATATAGTCCAGGTACAATACATGTGTGTGAATATCATTTTCTTGTTGCACAATAAACATTAGAATCCGAAGGTACAGGCAACCTGGGCAGACAGATATTAATGCTAACAATTTTCATTCCCCTCCCAGTGTTTCTTCTCTGGGTGCAGCTACCCCTGTCCATCATTGATCAACTGGAAGTGAGTTGGATCTTCTTTATGTTTAAGATTTCCACTTCCATCAGAATACATCCCCATACAGTATTGTTGTTGAAGTGTACAGTGATCTTCTGGTTCTGCTCATTTCACTCAGCATCAGTTGATGTAAGTCTCTCCAAGCCTTTCTGTATTCCTCCTGATGGTCATTTCTTACAGAGCAATAATATTCCATAACCTTCATATACCACAATTTACCCAACCATTCTCCAACTGACGGACATCCATTCATCTTCCAGTTTCTAGCTACAACAAAAAGAGCTGCCACAAACATTTTGGCACATATATGTCTCTTTCCGCTCTTTAGTATTTCTTTGGGATATAATCCCAGTAGTAGCGCTGCTGGGTCAAAAGGTATGCACAGTTTGATAACTTTTTGGGCATAATTCCAGATTGCTCTCCAGAATGGCTGGATTCTTTCACAACTCCACCAGCAATGTATTAGTGTCCCAATTTCCCCACATCCCCTCCAACATTTGTCATTATTTGTTCCTGTCATCTTAGCCAATCTGACAGGTGTGTAGTGGTATCTCAGAGTGGTCTTAATTTGCATTTCTCTGATCAGTAGTGATTTGGAACACTCTTTCATGTGAGTGGATATAATTTCAATTTCTTCCTCTGAGAATTGTTGTGCCATATTTTCTTATATAAATTTATCATCTATTTCAAATTGATAAAAATTTTACATATGCTCAGCACTTCACATACTTAAAATTTAAAGCATTAATTAATGTTGTCATATAGCTAAAGTCTCATATATCTCTCCTATTTAGATACCAGACTAGAGGAAACATGACCTAAATTCTAGTTGTGACCATTCCACAAATTAGCCAAAGAGATACTGAATAATCTGTTTTCCATCACTATGTCTTAATGATAGTTATTCATATAAAACATTTATTTGAGACTTCTGTTTATCTAGTATTCTGAAAATCAATAAGAATATTTTAATTCTATATCCTTAATTATTTGGAAAACTACATAAAACTTAATGGTGCTCAATGAAGTAATAGGGACATAAGAAAATGTCCACCTTATTTACACTTTGCTCCCATGATGAAATAAAAACAAACCAAGAAATGGCAAATTGTTGCAAAGGGGAAAAAACTGAATTCTGAGTTAAAAGAGCTCAGGTAAATTCTGACTGTTCTTTACTGTGTGGTCCTGGGCAGGTTACTTGTCCTGTTTGGACTCAGTTTTCTCATTGGTAAAATGAGAGATAAGACTAGGTGATCCTGAAGGATTTTTTATGATCTTTAGCTACTGGATGAATTATTATTATTATTTTTACCAAGAAGAAACTACTTTGGGAGAGTAAACATCTCATTTACTCATGACAAAAATGGCCTTTTTGTTGCAGGGGTAGAAAGCCAATATTTTTATCCTCACTGCCACAATATCCCTTCACTCTTAATCATGTTTAAATGAAACTGTTTATGGATGACTAGAGACCTAAAAGTGAAGTATTAGTATGCTATTAATATTTTAATTGAATCTATGAATATTCATAGCTATTTCACTTCTTTGGAGGACAAGATACTATAACAAAATTATTCTAATATGCAAATTTCAGTCCTGACATGACATTTTACCCTAATCTACATTACAAAACCAATGTATTTTAATCCATTCATTATTTATGTAATCCTAGAGTTTTTCCAGATTAAAAAGAGCTGAATGTGCACTGCATTTTCAAAGTTGAGGTTACAGTGATTGTAGTCTTTTAAAGTCATTTTATCCTAAACTTTGAGAGTGTAGCATTATATTTTTTCATGTACCTAAACTGATTTAATGTTATCCTGATAAATACATAAAAGCATACCAACTTATGATAGAATTTAACCCCCCCTGTCCTCTATCCATTTCTTAGAATCAAAGAGGTGTCAGTAACACTAATAATATTGATTAATAATTGAAGTCAAATGATTTTTGAAGAAAATAGCATCATACTCATTTAAATATAAACTAGCTCCTTCAAATGAAATCCTCCAGAAAGGAAAAACGAAAATAGATATTGAAAAAAAAATACTGAAAAGTATTATATAATGTTTTATATTGAGGCAAGAGAGATTTAGAGAACATAGGATGGAAAGAATATCAATATTTTGTATTCTTTTGATTTGCAGCTAATTTATAACTGATCTAAATTTCCAAAAAAAGTGAAGTAACAATAATGTCAACTTTAAATGATAAAAAATGCTCTCTTGGGGGCAGAGCCAAGGTGGTGGAGAATAAACAGGGAATTACCTGAGCTTTTTCCCGACTTCCCTCAGAATCAACACTAGATCAAGCCTCTGAATGGGTTTAGGAGTGACAGAATTCACAAACATTTGGAGTGTAATAGTTTTATAACTTAAGATAGCTTGAGAGAATTTTCAATGAGGATGGGGGAACACAACCCAGCCCAGGCATGGGCTTAGGAAGACCTGGTACAGGGAATCTAGCAGGAAGCTCTTAGACAAAAAAAAAACAGCAGTGTTTTTTACTCTAAGCTGATTCAGAAAGCCAGATCAGCAGAATGGGATTAACTCTCCCATAAAATGAAAACAGACAGTAGACTGAATTACAAGCCATAATCCTACAAAATGTTGTTTACAACAAACACATTTGAAGTATAAAGATATATACAGATAAATAAGAGGCTGGATAAAAAAGAAAAAAAAATCAAAAGGTGGTGATTCTAATCTCAGATCAAGTAAAAACAAAAATTTTCAGAAAAGTTGGATATCATAGACCTTTGGAGAAATCTGAATGGGGATATAAAGGAATATGGTTTTTTCTCAGTAGTACATGACACCTACACAAAAACTAACCAAATAGTAGGATATAAAAACCTTGCAATCCTCCTATGTAAACATTTTGTAGGATGATATTTTTCCCTAAAGATTATTTCTATTAAAATTCAACCTCTAGTCATTGTGAGAGAAATATAATAAAAATTTCAATTAATACACATAAGCAATATTTGTTAAACACAATAAGAACAAAATCAGGTGGAATCAATAAAAAATGTTAAGTCCAGTCATACAATTTATTGCTGAGAATATGCAAACTTCAGGATCATTTTTGAACCAGCTTGGACCTATAGTTACCAACTGCCCCATTCCTTCTTAGTTACAGGTACTTGTGCTATAAATATTTGCCAAAAGTCACCATATTGGTACCTCCTATGTTCTTTTTGAAATCATCGAAGAAGCAGCATGGATAATTTTGTTTAAGGTCAATTAGCTCCCTTGAAGGACAACTGAAAGGAGAGCAGAAGAGCCTTCCTTAAATCCTAAAACTTCAGTAAGAGATGCTGATGTGAGTGAGCGGTAATCCATACAAGAGCTGATGGAACAAAGAGAAAAATTTCTACAAATTTTCCATTTTGAATGATTTTGAATAAAAAATGAAATGCTTTGAAGTGGCCAAGAAGATCAATGAATAGATAATTATTTATTAAGTTCTTACGTAGGCACAGAAGATGCAACAACAAAAATGAAATATCCCCTACCCTAAAAAAGTTTAAATTCTATTGAGAGTGATATGAACATATCAGTATGTGCAATATAGGTTTACACCAAATATATTCTAAAAGAGTGTCAGGTAACTCTCAGGAGAGGTAATAATACCTTGGGGTATGCAGCAGAGATCAGGAAAAACATATTCTCATGAACATGAAGAGAATAAGGTCTATGTGTACAACACAAGAATGGAAGATATGTTCTCCTAACTCCATCTCCAGAATTCTATTAATTTCAGCTGAGGCCCCAAGGCATCATAGACAAGTATAGTTTCTGGAAAGAAAGCAACAAACACTATCTTCTGAGGGATAGCTAAACAGCAAAGAGAACAGTAAGGCAAAGCTAAATATACCAAGAAAGATATACCATGATACTTGGCAGAAGGTGAAGATAGCAATGAAAGAAGAAAAGAGGTTATCTGCTAGAAATGGAGGGTGTTCACAATAGAGGGGTAGAAAAGCTACAACTGGAGGCAAGAACTGGGTAGCACAGTCCATACCAAGGAGCCATCAAAAGCAGTGTTATGAGTCATAAGGACTGTAGAAGTTCCTGGGGAAGAATGACTTATTGAAGGAAGAGTTCTCTAACAGTCTAACTCCTCCTTAACTTGAATCTCCTAGTTCCTTAACTATTAGGAATCATACTTTATTGTTTCTACTCCCTTTCACAACCAAATTCCAAGAAAAAGTAGTCTATACTTATTGACTCAACTTCCTCTCTTATTATCCATTTCTCTCTTTGCAATCTGGCCTCTGACTTTATCACTGACAAATTTACTGGTCTCAGCACTTGTTCTAGCTGCTTTTCTATGATAATTGCCACAGCTACTTGTCCTCTCCTTTAGTACCACTAGTTTCTTATCACTTATCAACCTGATCATTGCTTCTGATGCCAATGGTGAACCTAAAATCTTTGCACTGCATCTTCTTTTCTCTTTCTACACATTCTCTCAGTCATCATGGCCCCTATCAGTTCAATTATTGCCTTTAGACAGATAACTCCTAAACATTTATCAGAGTTCTTCTGAAGTCCATTTAAACATTACCATTCTACCTCAACATGTCTGATATACAGCTTATTATTTTATCTGTCAAATATATAGAAACCCAAAAAAAGTCTTGTCTTCCCTATTTCTGTCAAAGGCATCACTATCCTTGTAATCATAAAGGTTTGAAACATCAGATTTGTCTTTGACTCTCAACTTTCCATACCCTACACATCCAATCACTTGCCAAATTCTTGTAAATTTTACTTAACAATATTTCTCACATCCATTGCTTTTCACTTTATTCACAAAGGAGCCACTCTTAATTAGGTATTCATCATGTCTTACCTGAAATCTTAGTCTCCTATCTGCCATTACTTTTTTTTTTCTATTTGGTCCATTCTTCTCAGAAAAAAACAAAAAGCAAACAACAAAAAAGGGTAAAAAGATTATACTATGATGCATATTCAGTGCCCACCATCCTCCTTCTGGGTGCAGATGACTTTCTCTATCACAAGTCCATTGGAATTGGCCTGAATCACCTCATTGTTGGAAAGAGCCACGCCTATCAAAACTAATCATCACATAATCTTGCTACTGTGTGCAATGTTCCTTTTGTTCTACTCACTTCATTTAGCATCAGTTCATGCAAATCTCTCCATACCTTTCTGAAATCAGCCTGCTGATCATTTCTTATAGAACAATAATATTTCATAACATTCATATAACATAATTATTCAGCCATTCCCCAACTGATGGGCATCCACTTAGTTTTCAGTTCCTTACCACTACAAAAAGCGCTGCCACAAACATGTGAGGTCTTTTCTCTTTTTTATGATCTCTTTGGGATACATGCCCAGTAGATCAAAGGCTATGCACAGTTTGATAGTTCTTTGGGCCTAGTTCCAAATTGATCTCCAGAAATGGTTGGATCAATTCAGAACTCCACCAACAATGTTTTAGTGTCCCCTAACTGGGGTTATTGATTCAAATTTTTCACCTCTCCAAGCCATTCTCTATGAAGTTGCAAAAGTGGTATTTCTTGAATGTGACAACAGGAGGTTCAAGAGTCATGAAGGAGTACATATTTCCTCAAGAATAAAATACAAACTTCTCTCTCTTCAGCTTTTAAGATCTTTCACAATCCCACTACAACCTCTCTTTCTTAGTCTGTTGATCACTACTCCCCTTTACATGCTTTACATTCAAGCAAAAAAGCCTATGAACTGTTCCTAGTATAAAATATTCTATCTCCCATCTTCTTGCCTTTCATTCCAGTCACGAACTCTCACTTCTCTTCCACTTTTTGGAAGCCTTAACTGCCTTGAAAAATAATCTCCAGTGTGACCTCTTAGGAAAGAACATTCCTGATGTTCCCAGCTATACCCTTCAAAAATATTATTTTGTATGTTTTCTATTTATTTTTATTTATATACTGCTTTCCCTGGGAGGATATAAGTACCTCGAGAGAAAGTAATTTCATTCTTCTTTTTGTAAGCCTATCACCTAGAAAAGTATGTGACATAATTAGAGCTTAACAAAGGCTTGCCCATTTGCCTAATTCTCTACAGTAGAATACTAGTGACTACCATGGAAGGAGTAGCAGATACTAAAGTTTCTAGATCTACCTAAATAGAAGCAAAACAATTTGTGTGTGTGTGTGTGTGTGTGTGTGTGTGTGTGTGTGTGTGTGTGTGTTCATTAAAGAGTTTTGTGTATATAAATATAAAATGTTCTTCCCAGCAAACAAGATGGTTCTACTTGAGAATCCTAGATTTCTTCAAAGCTGTCTTATTCATGAAACCTTTTCTTATGTTGCTAACATCTATATACTTCTATAATGTTCTAGTTAAACGTCTTCTTTAACTGCATAGAGTTCTACAGGTTTGCCTTGCCCCTAGCCAAGCATCCACTCTACTTTCCTATCCAAAAACAAACAGTTGCCCAATTCCCTGGGATATAGGGCCAACTCTAACCAAAGATGAAACCTCTATGGACAATGATCACCTACCTCAACTTAGTCAATATTCACAGGCATCTACCATATCACATTCATCATATTACACTGATTCTAAACACTCAGTTACCTGTTCACTCTTTATTCTCAAATCTCCCCACCACTACTTTCTTACTTTCATCCCCTCAGGTCAATCACCTACTCTAAAGTTATCCCAACTCTTCCACTATACTTTTTGAAAGGCTGGCTCCATGGGCAACAAACTGAGTTTCATCTTAAATCTTTCCTTTCTTCTTCCCTCCATTTTCTTGTACTCACGGAGACCTGACTGCTTATAGTTCCTGTTAATCCTTTCCAGAAATGATTGCACTTTCACTCATACATTTTGATTCAGCAATTATATTGGAGGAATTGGATTACTCCCTGTCTCTCATTGACACTTTTAGACTTTTCCTCTATTACCATTATTTAGAAATCTTACTGAGGTTAATTCAATCCAAATTTATCACCCAATCAAAATTCCAGTAGTAATTCAGAACATTCTCCTTCCTTCCTCAATAAGTTCAGCAACTGACTGTCTTTTTCACCAACTCCTTTTCTCATAAAAGGAGAATTCAATTCATATATTAATAAATACTCAAATACCTTAAACTTCTAATTCTTCAACTTACTCATTTTTACTTAGAGATAGGTCTCCATAGTTTCTCTATTTAAGTGTATGGCTCTGCCTAGTATCTCTATTTAAGGATTATATTATAGATGTCTTCTGACATGCCCCCACACAAAGTATTATTGTAATGCATATACCCCTTTTTAGCTTTTTATATATTATCTTCCCTCTTAGAATGGAAGCTCCTTGGAGGGCAGGAACTGCCTTTCTTTCTACTTATATTTCTTACTTAGTTCATGCAAATTGTGCTTACTCTTGTTGAGTCCTGAGTGAACCAGCTCAAACCATATAGGTTTATAATATATATTATTTTCCCCAGAGTGCCTTGCTTCTTTATTCTATCAAAGATCTAGCCCTTATGTACCATAGCTTTAAATTAACCTCATCAAGTCTGCCTTTCATCCTAATCACTTGCTAGGACAATTGGATATAGAGAAAAATCAAGTTGTAGTGATTAAGCCCAACAGAAATTTATGCTACACAATTTTTACTGGGCTCTCATTGTAGCAAGGCAATTCTATTAGACCTTCTTAACTGATCTACTATATTATCACCACAGCAGTTTCTCCAAACCTTTTCTACCCTTTCAAAACTTCCCACGGGTCCCTCTCCTCCCACTTCTCAGCTGAAATAAATTGACACAGTTCACAGAAAGCTTCCTCTGTTTTCCTGATCGTCATCTCAAATTATTCAGGTATCTTCTGCCACTATCTCCTCAATTACATGTATTTTACATGAAACAGAAACCCTTCTTCCTGCCAAGGGAACCCTGTTTAAATGTCCCAAGTGATCTCGTTCCTTCTCATTAGCACATGGTTGCCTTAATCATTACCTATCTATTGGGCTGTTTCCCTATTACCTAAAATATATGTTCTATATTACCTAAAATATGTGTTCATGCCTCCTTAAATCTCAGCAAAACCTCTGAGGTTCAATACATCCATCCTTACTACCAATTATCACATATGTCCTCCTCCACATATGGCTAAACTTCTTGATAAGGCTTTCTATATGAGGTGTCTACTCTTACTTTTATCTCATCTCTTGGCAACTCTTTCTAGTCCAGCTTTTGCTCTCATTCAACTGAAACTGCTCTTTCCAATGCTACCAAATGAGCTCTTAATTGCCCGAATTCAATAGCCCTATTTCAGTCTTCATCCTTCTTTATATCTCTATATTTAGTCTTCTAATATTTAGTCAATCACACTTTTATTTCTAGTGAAATTCTCCGGCATTCTCCTCTCACCTTTTTTGTCTCCTTTGCTGGATCTTCATCCTATTAAGTATGAGTAGCTCCCAAGGTTCATGTACTTGGCACTTTTCCCTTTTTCATCTATACTATTTCACCTGGGAAATCCCAAAAATTCCCATGATTTTAATCATTTTTCTACTGATTTCAAATCTACCTATCCAGTCTTAACCTTTCTGCTGACTTTTATTCTTGTATCTCCAACTGTTTATTGTTAGGAAGAGAAGAAAGTTTATCGTACATGTCAAACTAGTTGTTCTATGTGATGTCCTATAGATAGTATAAACTTAACATGTCCAAAACAGAACTCATTATCCTCCCTCACACACAAACTTCTTCTTGCTAACTTTTTTATTATTATCAGTGTATCTTCAACTCCTCATTCTCTCTCACTTCCCATATTCAATCAGTGGTCAAATACTGTGGTTCCTATCTTTGTACCACCTTTCTTACATTCCCTCTTTTCTCATCAGACACTGCAACCATCATCTTGTGGCTAAAACAGCAGACTGGCTGGATTTTTTTCCTCAGGTGTTTCCTCATTCTTATTCATTCTCCATTCGGCTGTCAAATTAATCTTCCTAAAACACAAGTATGATCATTCATAATACACATACAAACTCATTCAATAAGCTCAAGCGGCTCCTTATCACCTCCAGAAATAAATCTAAAATCTTGTTTGGCTTGTAATGTGACCTCTTCCTAGCTTACTAGTCATCTTATACCTTACTTCCCACATATTTCACAATTAGGTATTACTGGCTTCCTTCATGTTCCTTTCACACAATAATCCATATACTAAATCTGAGTATTTTTACTGGCCAACACTATGCCTAGAATGTTCTTCATCATCAGCACCTTCCGGTTTCTCTGGCTTCCTTAGGCTTTAATCCAACCATCTGCAAGAACTTTCCTTATCTTCTTTATTTTTAGTACCTTTCCTCTAAGAGAACTGCTAATTTATCTTGAATATAAGTTGCTGACAAATAATTTTTTGCATGTTGTCACTCCCCTTAGACTTCTTACGAGCATAAGCAGTCTTTTGCCTTTCTTTGTAATTCTAGTACTTAGCACAGTGTACATAAGTGCTTAATATATACTCTCTGAAAGACTAGCTGGTGTCCTTCCCCTGAAATTACTGTGTGTTAAGTATACACACACACACACACACACACACACACACACACACACACACACACACACCCCCACACACAGAGACACAGACATACATACATATGTGTATGTGTGTGTGTATATATATATGTGTGTATATATACACATACACATATGTGTATACATACACAAATATTTCATTTATTTATTTATTTCCCCAGTATTTCATAAATTCCATGCCTATAAATATTAGTATTACTTGACTACTGCACCGTATTGAAAGAAAACTATTACAACATTAAAATACTTTAAAGGTCTAAACAAACATGTGGCAGAAATAATAAATTAAAAGTAAATCAGAATGCATTTATAAAATTACAGGTCCTGACACCTGATCTCCCCAAATAAAATGTCATATATATCCCTAAGTATCAGTTAAGAAATTATTCCAGGCAAAATAAATTATTTTGATTAAGTGAAACTTAAAAGTTTTTATATAGACAAAACTAATGTAGCCAAAATTTAAAGGCAGCAGGAAAACTGGGGGAAAATTTTTATCAAAAGATTTAAACAAACAGTTTTCAGAAAAAGAAATCAAAGGTATCAACAATGAGGTGATTAGGGCCAATTCCAATAGATCTGTAATGAAGAGAGCTATCTAGACCCTCAGAGAGGACTATGGGAATTGAATGAGGATCATAACATAATATTTTCACCATCTTTTTTGCTGTTGTTTGCTTGCTTGTTTTTTTCTTTCTTATTTTTTCCCTTTTGATCTAATTTTTCTTTTGCATAATGATAAATGTAGAAATATGTTTAGAAGAATTGCACATGTTTAACTTATATTGGATTACTTGCTATCTAGGGGAGGGGGTGAGGAGTAGGGAGGAAGAAAAATTTGGAACACAGGGATTTGCAAGGATCAATGTTCAAAATTATCTTTGCATGTATTTTGAAAAACAGAAAGCTATTACTACAAAAAATTTTATTCCATATACTCAAAGTTAGAAAAAACTTCAGATATCATCTAATTCAAACCACAAAGCACCAAGAACCCATGCCTTCCTTTTTGATATAGAGCAAGTGCTTATTTAATCTCCACTTAAGGGCCTTCAGAGTTTAGAAATTATATCACCTATTAAGAACTGTACCTGAGGCATATACCTGAGGCTGCCCATTCCACTGTATGACAGTATAGACAGTTAGGAATTTTTCCCTTATATTAAGTTAAAATCAACCCTTACTGCTTCCACTTTGGTCCTATGGGACTGTACACAAGATGTGTAATTCCTTTATCATACTCTAGATCTCCAGAAGTTCCAAAGGATCAGGTAGGAAAAAGTCTATAAGATCACAAAGTCTCACATCTACTGTTCTAGACAGTCATAGGGTCTCTTTCTTACACATTTTTTTTTTTTGCTGAGGCAGTTGGACTTAAGTGACTTGCCCAGGGTCACACAGCTAGGAAGTGTTAAGTGTCTGAGACCAGATTTGAACTCGAGTCCTCCTGAATTCAGGGCTGGTGTTCTATCCACTGCGCCACCTAGCTGCCCCCTTTCTTACACATTCTTGTTGGTAGGCACTTCAAGGTTCTTAATTTGTTCTTCTGAAAAACAAAGATAATAACAGCCAGAGCAACTACCCCACAGAGAGGTCAAGAGGCTCAAAAAAGATAATAAAGCAAAGTACTTTGTAAACTTTAAAATGCCATATAAATAAATATCAGCTTATTTTTATATCTACTTATTATTACATCACAATATATACTATTAATCTTGCAGATTGTGAGAATCAAATTCTCTAAGGGGAGAGTTTTACCCCTTTGAACTTCTGCGGAGGAGCTTAATGTTTAAAAGAAGCAAGTTCATTGATAGAAGTAATCTTCCCACAAGCCCTTGCATTATCCCACGCGGATTCTCTGGGAGGATAAAAGAGGGTGGCACTGGAGAGATTGGAGAGTCTTGTCTGGGCCAGAGTTGGGGCGGCTCTCTGGAAAAAGAGAATCTACTCTAGGTCAGTCTGGTCGGGAGATTGAGTTGAGAGAGTAGATCTCCTCCCAGAGAGCAATCAGCAGTTTCTGGAGACAACAGAACTTTACGTGTATGTGAGTGTGTATATATATATATATATGAATGAAAGCATGGAAATTATTATTATTAATTATCATTACTTTAATTGTCAAAAAAAAAACTTCACTGGAACTATTTTTTAGGTTTCATTTTCTCAATCTGGATATCTGCTGTTGTTTTGTTTTGTTTTGTTTTTTCTTTACAGATATCAAATGCTTGAAAGCTTATCTAGGATTTCAAAATGCTCATTTGCTAGTTGAGAAATTGATCTTATGGGTCTGTTATTATTGGGATTCCCTGTTATGTTCCCTTTGGGCTTATCTAACTATATTACTAAACTAGCAAATACAGGAGAATTCTTTAAATAAGTCTAATTCAGATAACAGATGCCTCAATAAATGGGCTAAATAAGTGAAAAAATGTTAATATGCTCCAATGCTACTATATAATAGTACTCCAAAGACTATAACATAGATGACAGATTAAAATTAGACAGACAAGGCAACCAATCACTTTTCTTAAGGTGTGATCTGCCAGTTAGTTCAACCACAGACCCTAATATTACCATTCTGGGCCATATGTGTAATTCTCAGGCAAAAAATAAATCTTTTAACAACTCTGTAAGTGCAGTTGGCACTCATTCATGCCAGTCTGTACTAACATCTTGAGATTTTCTCTATTCAAAAAAAATATAACAAAGGAGGAATATAGGAGGTGGGAGAATGAGGAGAAGGAAGTCAGCCATAAACGTGATATTGTTAAAGGTCCAGAAAGATGTAATGATCCAAGCAGATTTTTTTGGCTAATAGATAATAACAAAAATGTTGGCAGTCCTCACAATGCACAAGCTGAAGGACCATGCTGAGGTCCAGAATATTTTCAGCTTTCACTATGCCCATCTGTCAGCAACTTAGTCACTGAACAGAACGAGTAATTACCAAAGCCCTTTTCAGACGTAATCTGTCAACCACATCTCATCTTCCTGCCAAAAGGAATCAAAACTGAGGAATGTGAAAGCAGACTGGCCTTATGGGACCAAAGAAGGGTCCATTTGAGCAGATGAACACAAAGGTAGGAGGATAAAGAGGTAATAAAACAGTTCCCAAAGCATGAAAGTGGTCAACTAGAACCTGCTTAGATTCCACATTACTGTTGGCCAGAGAAGTCAATTCAACGAACACTTATTAAACATGGGTATACCATGTGCTAGGTGCTATGCTATAAGGGAGACAAAGAAAAAAAAAGCAGCATTTGCAAGCACTTGCATTCTAGTGGGGGATGAAAGGGAAAGAATTCAACTATATATATTCAACTATAACTGAATAAATACAAAATAATTTCAAGAGGGAGTGAGAACTGGGAGGGATAAGAAAAGATCTCTTATAGGAAGTAGCCCCTTAGTTGTGCTTTAAAGACAAGGAATCTATGAGGCTGATAGGAAAAGGTAACCCATTCCAGACACAAGAAATTACCATATTAGCATATACGCATAAACACACACACACACACACACACACACACACACACACACACACACACACACACATTTTCTTTGTAACTAAAAAATACTGTCTTAATATAAGGTATGGTTATCCTGATTAGGTAAAGGGAAATGTTGCAAATAGCAAATCCTCTAATTTTAAAATAATGACATGAGGACCAGAGCTGAAGGGGTTTGCCCAAGGACACATAACTGGCAAATTAGACAAAAAAAAAATTCATACTGTATGCTCAGGATTGGGATTGGACACTGTTAGTTCTATCAAAAAATGATGCATGGCACTAGACTTCAAGGAGCTTACAATCTAACAAAGGCTATTCAAGGTAGGACACAAAAGACTGAATTGAATGGCAGAAAATCTAAATGAAAGAAGACCTCAGAGAATGGGGAAAAACAGTGCCTATTCCAGTCACTAAAGGAGGCTCCATTATAATGAGTTTGTCCTGGATGACTTCTAAACTTTCCTTTACTTCTAAATCCTAAAGTGCTAACATGGGCTTGAAATGATGAATACTTTTCGGATGGGTAAAGACAATATTACACTTAGTGTAACCAGCAAGAGCAAAACTACTGATATGGAATTGAACATGGTGTAATTTTGGAGGTCAGTGGAAAGTCTAGCCTGACATCAAAACAAAATCTAGGGTGGAAAGTAGGGTCAAATTATTGTGGTCAGGCAGAAATTTAGACAATTCAAAAGAGAGAGGAAAATATTGCAGGTTTTTGAACAAGAAAAAAAAAGATGGAAGTGATTGTTTGACAGTAAAATGTTGATTTAGACCAATCTTTCAAAGATTGCCAAAAGGAATCAAAACTGAGGAATGTGAAAGCAGACTGGCCTTATGGGACCAAAGAAGGGTCCATTTGAGCAGATGAACACAAAGGTAGGAGGACAAAGAGGTAATAAAACAGTTCCCAAAACATGAAAGTGGTCAACCAGAACCAGAACTGTATATGTCAGTGAAGAATCTTTATTATGTGCATACCAGGGTTCAAAGTAACGGCTTGCTAACTTCTGAGAATAGAAATATTTGGAAAACCTCACTGTCAATAGGAAATCCTCCTGTTTGGACTTAGGATGTCTTCCATGAAGCTGAAGAACAATTTTGTTAACATTTCTTTCTCTGTTTAACACATTGCTTAATATGTGAAGCTCATGCACATATTTGTCTCAGGAATCTATATAATTTTTGACATATTAAATATAGGAAAGATACAATGTTGTGTTATGGGCCAAAATTCTGCACTTGACACAAAGGATTCTTACAAGGTGCTAAGTCAGTGGAATGGATAGAGATTATGGTTATCTAGTTTAGCATGATTCAGTATGATAGATTTAATCTTACAACAAATAATGGTTCCCTAGTGATATAATGATTGATTTATACTCAGTATAGAGCATATAAGCTGGGAGCCTCAGCCAGGATTCATTTGGAGAGATTCAGAGGGCAGATGAGATAAGTGGGAGCTCAAGCTCTCGGGAGCAAGGAGAGAGGAAGGTCTCTAAGAAAACTAACTTGGCCCCAGAAAAGGAGATAAGACTTTGAAAGAGATAATAAAGAATTTGGACTTTAACCCCTGGGTGCACTTGTGGTAATTACTGAACTGAAATGAAGGCTGCTCCTAGAGACCCGAAGGAAACCAAATAAGAGAACTTTACAAGGTTGAAGGATAACCTTCAAGATTTCATTGTGTTAAATTAAGTCCAATATTTTCTAAAAATTAATAAATGAATAAATCCAGAAGGATTTTATATTTTCAAGAAGTTATGTGGTTGTAAAGATGGGGTCTAAAGCAAAAAATTGCCTACGAACAATCTCAGAGAAGTTTTATGGAGATGAAAAAGAAGGTATATAGATAATTGAAGATGAGAAAGAAAGTATGTGGATAACTGATAATATTATTTATTTTGTAAAAGTATTTTAATAGACAATTCTAATTCACCTTTATATTCTATTTATACCAATTCAATCAAAAATTTAAAGCAAGTGTTTAAAATAATACATATTAGGCCTTGTGTACAATAGGGCACAAATAATACAACACTTAGGTATCTTAGTCATTAATTATTTCATTTCTTTTTAAAAATTTATTTTAAACAAATACAAAACAGGAAAAGAAAAAAACACTGTTATGTATACAGCAGAGCATGAGAGGATTCAAAATATAAAGCAATAATTTCCCATTTCAAGAAAGCCTATATAATATATACTACATATTATGTTCAGAGTTGTCCATCTTTTCTTTCCTTCCTTCCCTCCTTTCTTTCCTTTTCCTTCCTTCTTTTCTTTCTCTAGGAAAATGTTGTGCCAGATTAGAGAAAATTTTAAAATATATGAATTTCTAAAAGTGTTTCGCTTACAGATTGTGCCCAATAAATACAATGAGATGGGGAGAGGGAACACTTTCAATTTTTTAAAATACAAATATTAATTTTTAAAAATACAAATACTAATTTTTTTAAAATACGTAACTATGCTTTACAGCTTCCTTCAAATATATTCTTTTATTGTATATTAAACACCAATCATATTCAAACTATTGTAGCAATGATATTTTTAAAAAAGAATAGGCAATGTTCTTGCCCTCCTTCAGCTCCCAATTTACTTAGATGAATGAAGAAACAACAATAGTGCAAGAAAGATTTTGAAAATTTATGAGAAGAAGTACTAAGAGGTCTAAAGTGAGAGATAATTTTTAGCAAGGGGGTAGAAAAATAGAGGAGGATCATAGGGGTGTGTTATTTGAGCTAGTAGGAGGATGGCTAAGAATTGCAGAGGCAGGGCTAAGATCGGTGCAAAATTTTGAAAAATAATCGTACGGTACTGTCAAACGTTGCAATACTAGCTATAACTTAAAGGCAGAATGAATAGCATCTGTAATTATGCTTCATTACTACTCTGGTTTTTATTGGCCATGGATCACACATCTTTAAAAAAAAAAAAAAAACACTCATAGTAAAGAATAGTTTCAAAGAGATCTCTCTTTTCCCGCTGAAGCTGCAGGATAATATTTCAACTATTAAAAGGTTAGCAAAATTTTCACCAAAGAATATCTCTGCAGGTGTCACCCTTTCCAGAGCATTTAGGTGCAAAGGGCAGCAACACAGTTATAATGAGAGAAAGATGAAGAGAAGCAAAGAACCAAAGTCAGCATGAGGCTTAAGTATGGCTTTGATGAATGGTAAAACCCAGCATTAATGAGATCAGATTGTCTTACATTTTGTAGAAGCAATAGTTGTTCTGGCCACAAGGTTCTTCCTTCTAAAATTCAACTGTAAAAACTTCAGGATAAAGACCAAGATGCTCACTGGGTCAGACACCTCATTCTCTACAGAAACTGAGATAACAGACAATGCCAAATGAATAAATGGATGGATAGATGAAGAAAAAAATGTGTGTTCTGTTCCAGGTATTATGTTAAGTATTAGGGATATAAATGTAAGAAAACAAGACAGTTCCTTTTCTCAAGGAGCTTACATTCTAATAAGGGAAGATAACAAAAAAAGAGGAGCTAGGAAGTGAGGGTAGGAAAACGGCATCCAAGAGGAAGGAAGTTGGGGGAAATGGCCAGAATAAAAGCGGCATGATTTGAAAATAGAAGAAAAGTGGTGTTCCAGCAACTATAGGGCAAAAATTTTACCTATAAGATTGCTCAGTTACACAAGAATTCATATTCTTTGATATACCTTTAGAAGAAAATAGAGTAACTTTTTAACAATTGCCATAATTATTCATTCCGCAAATTATTATTAAGATTTGCTAGACAAATGGTACAGTGACAAATGTCATGTTTGATGTCAAAATGATAAGATCCATATGGTCCTGCTCTTAAGAAGCTCATGAATTATTTGTTGAAGGTTGTCTAAATAAACATTTTTTAATTAAACATATGATCTCATCAATGTACAGAGTTTAGATGAGGAAACAATCTCTACCAATGCAGAAGCACACCCCATAGTACTGGAGAGCTTCCTGAGTCAAAGATAGAGTGATTTTCCAAGGGTTACACAAACAATATGCCTCTGTTAGAAGCAGGATTTCAATCCAGGTCTTTTTGATTCTGAGATCTCATACCACATTTTTTCCTTATCAAATGATGGTTCTTTCCATTGCTAAATATATATATATTTTAATTATAGCTGTTCTGTGTTGGATACAGGTTTATTATGACTTCATTTCTGAAGGTTGTCCCTCTATTTCCCACAATAATAATCTCCGGTTCAAAACACACAGTAAAATATTTTTGGATAAATTTAAGTGGGAAAATCCAGCACCTAGGATGTTTTGGTTGCTTCTGAGAATACCATCTTCTTTTCAGAAAAAAATCATCAAGACTATATTCCCAAGTTCCACAGTTAAACTTCCATTTTAGTTACATCATAAATCTAACCTCTCTGACTGTGAAGAAAGGTAAGCTCTAACTAAATAAAAATTTCTGTGATGTCTCTACAGGAGTTGTAAGCAGTATACCAGCTGTGCAACACAACTCCTTCTTTTGTTACTTACAAAGAAGCAGAGTAATTTCTTCAAAACTATACATAATGCCCTACTTATTAATGCCAGATGCTCCTTACAAATAATCATATAAAATCACTCATTCTATTAATAGGAGCAATATTTTATTAGAAGTCTTATTTAATAAGTAATGTGATTAAAAAGCACTTTGGTAATACAAAATGTTTTATAAATACTAAATAATAATTGGAATAATTATGTAATTGGAGTACAAGGTAAGCAAAGAATTTACAAGGTAGGGATTTAGAGCTGAAGGTTTTCTCTTTATTTGAAAGTGTAGATGCCTCTGAATTAACACAAAAATTTTGTGTGGTACTGTAGAGACTTTCAAGGTCTGAAAAATTTTTGGTTATTCTTTTGCCCATATCTTTGATGTCATATTATACCATGAAATGCTAGTAATATTCATCAAGGACAAGTACTTGATCTTGGACAAGGTATAATATGATAATATAATATAATCTAGAAGACAGTAAAGCTATTTAATCAATCAACAAAGCACTTAATTTGTGAGAGAGAAAAAAGAAAAAAAAAATCTCTGCACTATGGAGTTTTAATGGGAAACAACACATACACCTCCTCATACACTCCACTCCCCATGAGCAAAAAAAATACAAAGTAACCTTGGAGGGGAAGGCATTAACATCTTTTTTTACCCCATTTCAAATTTGTTTTATTAAATACATTAAAATGTATGGAATAAAACAAGACTTACCACTATATTGTATGATAAAAAAGATAATTGAACATGAAATTACAAATCTACTATGCACAACTTCCTATTACTTTCAAATATACAACAAAATTATGATGCAAAATTTTTCTTCTTTACTCTCCTCCACTTTAGAGATGGCTACCATTAGACCCAAAGTGTGTGTGTGTGTGTGTGTGTGTGTGTGTGTGTGTAAAATTATTACATGCATTTTTTTTCTGAAAGCAAATAAGTGTCATTCTTCATACAGTTAATTCTTATAGTTAATTTGGGTATTTATAATAGTCAAAATAACTTCTTCATATAAACTTGTTTTTAAAACAATATTGCTGTTACTGTTATGCAATGGTTTGGGCTTTTTTTTGTTTTGTTCTGCTCTTTCCTTTTTTTTTAAATTATAGCTTTTTATTTACAAGATATATGCATGGGTAATTTTTCAGCATTGACCCTTGCAAAATTTTTTGTTCCACTTTTTTCCCCTCTTTCCCCCTACCCCCCTTCCCCAGATGGCAGATAGACTAATACATGTTAAATATGTTAAAGTATATGTTAAATACAATATATGTATACAGCTATTTTGCTGCACAAAAAGAATTGGACTTTGAAATAATGTATAATTAACCTGTGAAGGAAATCAAAAATGCAGGCGGACAAAAATGGAGGGATTGGGAATTCTATGTTGTGGTTCACACTCATTTTCCATAGTTCTCTCACTGGGTGTAGCTGGTTCTCTTCATTATTGAACAAGTGGAGCTAATTTGGTTCATCTCATTGTTGAAGATGGCCACATCCATCAGAATTGATCATCATATTGTATTGTTGTTGAAGTATATAATGATCTCCTGGTCCTGCTCATTTCACTCAGCATCAGTTCATATAATTCTCTCCAGAAGGCATTAACATCTTAAGGGATCAGGCAAGACCTAACACAGAAATGGAACATGAGCTGAGTCCTACAGGAAACCAGGAATTGTAAGAGTGTGTGATGGGACCAGGTTATAAAGGCACCTAAATGTCAAACAGAGGCATTGTATTTGATCCTAGAGATAACAGGGAGTCACTGGAGTTGAGGATGTAGAAATATCACACAAATGAAACTTTTTCTTTTTTGAAATTTTTAATACATATTGCTTTATGAATCATGTTTTATTTAGTCAGACCTTACCTTTCTTCACCCTTGGAGAGGTTGGATTTATGATGTAACTAAAACAAAAGTTTAATTGTGGAACTTGGGAATAAAGTTTTGATGCTTTTTGTTTTGTTTTGTTTTGTTTTGTTTTGTTTTGTTTTGTTTTCTGAAAAGAAGCTGCTACTCTCAGAAACAACCAAAACCTAATACTGTGCGTTTTGGACAGGAATAAGTTTATTGGAAAAATGGAAGAACAACTTTCAGAAATCAGAGCATGTGCTGATTTACATCCAGTATCCTTAGTTCTTTTTTCTGGATGCAGATGGTATCTATTGGGATTGCTTTGGATCACTGAGCCATTGAAAAGAACGAAGTCTTTCATAGTTGATCATCACACACTCTTGCTGTACAATGTGTTTTTGATTCTGCTTGTTTCGCTCAGCATCAGTTCATGTAAATCTTTCCAGGCCTTTCTATAACTAACTTGTTCACCATTTTTTATAGAGCAATAATATTCCATAAGATAATGGAATGAACCACAACTTGTTCAGCCATTCCCCAACTGATGGGCATCCACTCCTTTTCCAATCCTTTCCTACCACAAAAAGGACTTCCACACACATTTTTGTACATGTGGGTCCCTTTCCCTCCTTTAAGATCTCCTTGGGATTTAAGTCCAGTAGAAACACTGCTGGATCAAAGGGTATGCACAGTTTTATAGCCCTTTGGGCTTGATTCCAGATTGCTCTCCAGAATGGTTGCATAATTTCACAACTCCACCAATGTATTAGTATCCCAGTTTTCCCACATCCCTTCTAACACTTACCATTATCTTTTCCTGTCATCTTAACCAATCTGAGAAGTGTGAAGTGGTACCTTAGAGTTGTTTTAATTTGCATTTCTCTAATCAATAATGATTTAGAGCATTTTTTTTTAATATAACAATAGATAGCTTTAATTTCATCATCTGAAAATTGTCTGTTCATATCCTTTGACCATTTATCAATTGGGGAATGACATATATTTTTATAAATTTGACACAATTCTTTATATATTTTATCAGAAACAATGGCTTCAAAGTTTTTTTCCCTAGCTTTGTACTTCCCTTTCAATCTTGTTTTTGTTGGTTTTGTTTGTGCAAAATCTTTTTAATTTTAATTAAAGGTATTCTTTTTGCCTTTTCATAATGTTCTCTAGTTCTTCTTTGGTCATAAATTCCTACTGAAATTCCGTTACAGGAAAATCATTTTGATAGCTGTATGGAGGATTAGAGAGACTATAGACAGGAAAAAAAAAGAGACTATTGCAATATACTAAAAGGTAATGAGGATCTAAAGTAGAGTGTCAGTTGTGTAAGTAAAGGAAAGAGAATGTATGTGATAGATACTGAAGAGATGGAAATGAACAATTTGGCAAAGGAAAGGATATACGTGACAGCAAAAACAAGGCATTGAAGATGACCCTGAGGCTGCAAAGCCAGGTGACTAGAAAGATAGTGGAGTCCTCACCTTAAAGAAGGAAATTTCTGAAACATTAGTTTAAGAGGCTTATGGAACTGTTAGAAATGTCAACTTAGAAATAAATATCCAATAGACAGTTGAAGATACAGAATTGAAATTCAGGAGATTAAGACTACGTCTGTGTGAACACTAAAGAAAATGCTTTACAAAAATAAGAGGATTGAAACTAAAGGAACTGATAAAAGTTGACAACTGATAGAGGGAAGGAAGAATTAAAAAGAAGGGGCAGACTTGGGATATATTCACAGTTAGTGATATGGATTTGAATAAAGACTCAACAAAGGAGACTGAGAAGAAGCAGTAGAAGGGAGAGCAAAAAGTATACAAGAAGAAAGAAAAGTCAAAAAATATTAAATACTGGGGACACAACATGAAGGATGAATTTTACGTAAAGACCATTAGACTTGGCAATTAAATCATTAGTGACTTAGAGAAAGCAGTTTAAGTAGAGGGATGATACATTAAAGAGAGTTTAGAGAAAAGAAAAAGAAGGCAATATATAATCAGCTTTTCAAGGAATTTGAGAATGTGAAAAAAAAATGGAGATTCAAAACTCCAGTGGGAATAGTAGGTTCTAGGAAGGAATTTTATAATGGGTCCAGAATCTTATTGTTAAACAACAAGGCAGGAACTAAGAGCCAGAGAGAAACTGAAGATCAGAGAGAGCAAGATAAAGAAAAAGGGAATGGTATTGGGGGCAACCTACTAAAGAAGAGAAGAGGGGATGGGATCAAGTGCCCCTTAGAGGAGTGGAAGGCTATATATTCACCCAAGAATGACGTGAAAGAAGCAAGTTTATACAGCATTTTAGAGTTTCCAAAGTGTCCTACAGCTATTATCTTATTTAATCCTCACAATAATTCTATGAATCAGGTACTGTTTTTATATTTATTTTTGGGCTAGGAAAGGAAACTAAGTATAAGAGTCTGATACAGAAATTGGACTCGGGTCTTCCTAAATACAAAGTCCAGCACTCTATCCATTCTATTACTAATCTGTCTCACATAAGAGGAATGACATCAAAGGGTGATAGTGAGGGGTGAGGTAAAGAAAATAAGGGAAGGAGAAGCTTGTGGTAAATGGTTTCAATGCTTTCAGTAAAGTGTGAGGCAAGGTCCTTAGCTAAAAGTGGGTGAAGATGACAATGGTGAAAGCTTGAGGGAAAAGAAAATTTGGAACAATTGCTATGGTGAGTGAGACAGAGAATGAACTCAGGAGAATTTTGAAGACTGCCTTGTTGTAGTGAAGGCCCACGTGAGATTAGATAAATTTTTAGAGGACTCAGCCAGTATGAATGTACAAATTCTTCTAGTTGATTTAAGCAACACACAAGCAGAAAATAGGAGGTGGATGGGAGTGATCTAGTGTTGGAATTTGATAATAATAAGTTGAAATAATACAATAGAGAAAAGAATATGAAGAGGACAGCATAAAATTCAACTTATTCACATAAGGGGTCAAAATAGTGATGAGATTAAAATACAGCCAAAACAAGGGTGATGGTCTGGGAATATTTGAAACAGTGAAGAAACTGATTCTATATATGCTTTTATATAATTATATTTTTAATTTAGTTCTGTTTTTAAGATTCATTTTTTTCTTATGAATAAGAGGAAAAGAATAGATTGGATTATATTTTAAAAACTGCAATGATTTTAATCAACGTAGCATAAAGTAGAAGGGCAAAACTGAAATAGAAATGGGGGACATTAAACTATACATAAATAACCCTGTGTACCACAGATTGACCTAGAAAAAGACATTATTATCTATGCTCTATTATATTTTTATTTTGTTAAATATTCCCCAATTACATTTTATTCTTGATCAGGAGATACTAGAAAAAAAATAAGAAGAACAAGACGACAACAGTTTGGATAGAAACCAGTTGTTTGTGAATAATGCTGAGCTGGCAACCCCAGGCTGGTTAGCAGGATGGAACTTTCAACAGTAATAAAAGAGAAATGGAATTGAGGGGAAGGCCAACAAGTTTTGTCTTGTTCTTGTTGGGTTTGAAAAGACAAATGGACATTCAAGGTGAAACTTCCAATAGACAGTTGATGCTTTGGTTTTGAGGACTCTTTTTAGAGAGGAGAAAAAAAATTCAATAGTTATGAATCAGAGAGCTCAAATAAGAAAAACAAGAAATGATAGCTGAAAATGAAACAAGATTCTAGAACGATCAAAAATGAATAGATGAATTATGTCATTGCTCACATAAAACAAAAAGCCCAAAGTGTGTATTTTGGTAGGTGCCAAAAGGAGTGATGAGTAACCTTATATACTCTATAGTAAAACAGGTCAAGTACCTCCTACTTACCTTATACCAAAAAATAGTCAGACACTATTTTGCTCAAACAAATCAACAATCTCTTTAAGTAAGTTAACTTTCTACTGAGTTTTTAATGCACCAATAGTTAGATAACATAACATTGTAATAATTTGTTATTATAAAACCTTCCTCACAATTATCCCGTTAGTTAGGTTGTTCACACATTATTGTCATCCCTATTTTACAAGTGAAGAAACAAGGTAAAGGTAAGATGATTTACTCGTGGTCACACAATTTGGAAAGGTTATGTAACTCTAAACCCAATACCTTCTCCATCATACCATGCCAGTTGCCCAGGCCTACGTGAAAACAAAGCTCACAGGAATTCTGGCCTTCAATGATGTGTGTTACACAAGGGGTTCAGACACCATCAGATACCATAAATATATATATATATATATATGTGTGTGTGTGTGTGGGTGGGTGAGAGAGAAATATATATGTATATATATCAAAATTGTGCCTCCCTCTGAACTGCTTGGTTTATTGTATTCATTTATTTTATTTTTGTTTCCTATTGCTAGGACGCACCTATTGCCAAAACCCCAAAGTCATAGCAAAGGCTTATAAGTTTATATTCCTATATCCTTTTGGACTTTATTTCAACCTGACATATCCACCACACCAACTCTGAGCATGGGTTGACAGTCCTCTGTTGAGGAACCCAAAGTTCTTCTACCACCAGAATTCTAAATTACAATTATGTAGAGGTTTTGCCCACTTCTTCCTCATATATTATGCTTAAAATGTATACATAAAGATATTTATAGATATATATGCAAATTTATGTGTATTCACCAAGTTTCTCCTCTTTACTTACCTTACACAGGATTAGTAACTAGTTAGAAAGTATGCAAAGTCACTCTGGATTTACACATAATTTTGTGTTTTCCTCCTTCCCCAATGGAAAATACCTATCTATTAGGTTCTGGTTTCTGATAAGTGTATTCTACATATTTTCTTGACTATTATGTCATCTATTTAATCTTATTTTTAAAAAATTAATCTGAACTCTTTTTTAATAAATCTGGTGGATGTGTCAGCCCATCTTGTAATGCACTTCACTTGTTTTCTAGTTTTCATACTTGATGTTTGAAAACAATCTGCTTATTTTCATCTGGTGCACAATTTCTTCAGTGTGATTTGACTGATCTCTTTTTGCATTCTCTAACCATAACGAACTTAGCTATCTTAACCAAGCCTTATTTGACTTACATTCATTATTTTTTCTCTTCTCTCAAAAGTTATCAAAAGCATAGGGTCGACTGATTTGCTATATATTCTCACCTAATGTTTTTTTTTCCTTCTTCTAATTTTAAACTCGGCTACTGATATATAATTAGCATCAATGAAGCTACTCATATACCATAATCTTGACAGCATTTCTTCTCAACATTTCTAAAAGAAAAAAATGTTGATCAATTTTTCAATCAAGAAATTGTGGGCTTTTAGATTTCATGGTACACATTTCCCTAAAGGAAAGAGGATAAGTTCCCATGTGAAGTCAGTGTTAGAATCAAGAAAAAGAAGGCAGATCACTTTGTTTTGAAATCAGTCATGTCCACCCACCAATGCTAAAATTTTTCATCCATTTCTTAGTCAGTTCCTTTAAGCTAACGGTTATCATCTACTATATGCGAAAACTTACTACTTCATTTACTCTTAACTTTCATTCTAATTTTACAATCAAAGGAGGAAAAAATCATTCCCCAGTAAAACAAGATATCCTACATGACATTTTCTATCTCTTGGTTTATTTCTAGCTTTTGATGAACATTAACAGAATAAATAAATATACTTTATTCAAACAACTTTAGTAGGATTTCTTCTGATATAAGTGTTTCAAAGGGTGGTAAACATGGCAAAGGCTTAATCTACATAATTTAAAGTTTTAAATATTATTGGTAGAGTACAGTTATGGCAAAGTTCTCATTTCTAGAATGTATGTGGTATAACAGGAAAGAAATGGAGATAGATGGAAGTTCTAGCTTCTTCAATGATGCCATCAACTCTCCCATTTCCACATTAACTATCATAGAATTTACATAGAAAATGAGTGACCAACTGAAACTACCTCAATTAATAACTCTTAAAAAATACCAGATTTAAAAATCACTAAGCTGTGCCACAAAATTCATAATTAAAACCTTCCCTTTTAATCATATAATAATATTATTATAGCATACAAGCATACAGATGCTTGCTTTTGATGCTCACTTTATTGTTATTACTTGAGGATTAAAAAAAATTAAAAAGCTGACCTATATAACATGCTTGTAATCTCCACTAAAAAGCTCCTGCTTAGGGGGCTGAGATCCATTCATAAATGTGGTAGTAACATTCACTCTTAAACCAGTAATCTCCCCATTATTCTTCTCCATTATATGTATTCATCCTTCAGCCCTTTCCAGGTATTTACTTTATCCTCGTGTTTCCAATGCATCTAAGTTGTGTGGAATGACATAATTTTCAATTATTCAAATCTACATTTACTTTGACTTTTTTATCTTCTTTGTGTAATCAATAGTGCATGACTAACTGTGCCTTGCTTATGTACTAATCATTCTATTTTCAATATGTTATCATATCTGTTGGCTAATTAATCACCAAAATTCAGTATTTCAAGGTTTTTCCTATCCTTGATTTTTAAATTTTGGACACAATATTGTATATTTCAAATCAAGTGAGTTATTTTCTCATACATAGACCTGTAATATTCTTGGTTTGGTTTTCTGGAGGTCTTGGAGCAGCCTTCCTTTTAGTTCAATAATCACCACGACAGTAGCCAGGGGTTAAAGTCCAAATCTTTATTATTTCTTTCAAAATCTTGTTTCTTTTCCTGCGGCCTAGTTAGCTTCTTAAAGGCCTTCAGGTTTCAGTGGAGAACTAAGGAGAACAGGCCTGCCACCACAGGGTATGAGATGGGATGAATGAATCTGAGTCCAAGGGGGCTTTGTGCTTCAATTTCCAGTTTGCTTGTCTTCCCTAACTCTCTCTCCAAGCCTCTCAGTCCCCCAGGAGAGCCACCAGGAGCCTGGCTGAAGATCAAATGAATCTCTCTCCTTGGTTCTGAGAGCTTGAGCTCCTGCCTGTCTACCCTCTGAATGAATCTAGCTGAGGCTCCCAGCTTATATGCTCTACACTGAGTATAAACCAATCATATCGCTGGGAAAGCATTATTTGTTGTAAGATTAAATCAATCATACTGAAACTTAGAGAACTATTAAGCACCATGCTGAACTAGATAACCATTGTCTCATCAATTCCACTGTATTAGCACCTTGTAGGAATCCTTGTTTCAAGTTCAGAGTTCTGGCCCATAACATAGACCCAAACATCTATCGTGCAACATAGTATCCTTTTGAAAATGGGCTACAAGAAAAACTGTTTGTTTACTTTTAATGTGCGATTGTGATTTTTTTTTTAAATCAGCCAAGTAGCCAATCTTTGATTCCACATAAGTAATATGTCATATCTGCTGCATTAACTGCCAAATAATGATGAATAAATAGTAAGAGCAGACAAAGACATTTTAGCATTTGTACCTTCTCCCTAGAGTATTTTCTGTCTGTAGGCCTATGTTAACAAGTCATTACAACTTAAAAAGATTTTCTATGGCATAGGATCAAATGATCACCTATTCAGAGCTGAAATGGACCTCAGAGGATCCAGTCCAATGTTCTCATTTTACAAAAAGAGAAGCCATAACATGAAGAAATTAAGTATCTTGCTCACAAATGATAGGGCTTTGTTCCAATCCTCATTCCTCTGACTACAAATGCTTGAGAACTCTTTTTGCTCTATTTATAAGGAGCAGGCAAAAGCTCTGTCCTTTTGGTTACCAGGAAATCCTTTCACAACTTTGCAGATAATAGCAAAATTCTTTCAGTAGTTCAATCCTGCAGTTCCTGTAAAAAAATGTGAGCAGATGTGCCCCACTGCATTCTTCACAGAACTTGTTTTGTAAAATCTCTGACAAAACTTCAAGGACCACCAGTTGATCACTGTGGATTCTCCTTCTATTGCTACAGATTACAATCCCCAAGTAACCTTATAGTCTTTTCTCAAGAACTAAGGTTAAACGCACCTGGGGAGAAGTATCCCCCAAAGTTAGCTCAGCTGGTCCTCCCACAACATATACCCTGGACTCCTTCCAGCCTACTGGAACTCGCCAGAACCGAGGTTCTGCTGGCATCATCTCTTATGTCATCCAGTTTTTCTAAATCTGTCTCAATGAAATAAAAATTAATACAGTGACAGAAAACAATATAGGAGACACCTCCCACTCACTCCACATAATTGGGCTACAGCTGGTGAAGATTAAATTCAACTGTTAACAGGTGTTTAGAGGAAAAGCTTTACAGATAAGCATACTTCTCTTTAGGGCTCTTAAAAAAACACAAATAAAAACGAAATGGTCCTTTATTTTTATATACCAGTTAACCCATCTAACCCTGGAAACAGTAGAAAAGAGGAAATGAAATGACATGTAAAAATGGAAGGAAGGGAAACTGGGGAATAAAGCCACAAACCTTACAATCAACAACAGCTGCAGGGCCAATTAAACTCAACAGTTTACAGATGTTCATAGGAAACTTTTTTTTTTTTTTTTTTTTTTTTTGTCCAAATTGATTCACTTTTAAGAGACAACTCTTGGGACTTACTTGAGACCCTTTAAAAACTCTTTTTAAATGCATTTTTACTTTCCCTCATCTGAGATCATTCCCATCATTTGAAATTTTTCTTCTTTGTGGGCTTTTAAAATTCCTTCATTTCTCAGTGCCAGACAACCCAACAATTTCAAATCAAACAAATGAAACATAACATTTAATCTCCTGACTGTTGGTCACAAATATCCTATATTATTCTAAAATGGTCATTTAAAAAAATCATGTCATTAAAATGCCCAAAATGATTTTTTCCTGGCCCTACTTGTCATCATATCCCAAAAGACCAATGCATCCCTAATGAACATTTCTATTATTAAAATTAATTAGGAAAAGTATTTGGTTTGGCCGCCAGGGGCTAGCAATGCAAAAAAAAATGTGATGACTCAGGGAATAGAAATTAAAAGCTTCTATTAAGAGGCATGAAGATTACTAATGGCATATTAAGAACCCCCTCCTGTAAAGTTCTGTTGTCTCCAGAGACTGCTGATTGCTCTCTGGGAGGAGATCTGCTGTCTCAACTCAATCTCTCGGCTGCCAACTCTGACCTAGAGTAGACTCTTTCTTCCTCCAGCGAGCCGCCCCAGGTCTGGCCCAGACAAGACTCTCTCCTTACTCAACGGTGTCTTCTTTTATCCTCCCAGAGAATGGGCATGGGATAACGCAAGGGCTTCTGGGAAAAAATACTTCAACCAATGAACTTGCTCCTCCTAAACATGTAAGCTCCTCCCCAGGAGTTCACAGGGCTAAAACTCCCCTAAAGGCCGGAACTAGAGAATTGTTAAGTACCAACAGCACTTAGTAAGAACCTAACATCTCATTATCTCATTAGCACTTTGTAAGAACCTAACACCCTCCTTTTTTTTTTTTAGAATTCCTAAGCTGCAGAGTTTCTCATACAAAATGGAACACCCATAATGCATTAGTTATATCAGAGAAAGAATTCTGATGACTCAGTGCTTTTAATCTGTCTTTTTATTTGGTACCTAATACAGAAAATCTCAGCATTGTTGCTCTGAGACTAATTGCAATTTTTTGTTTCTTTGTTTGTGAAAACTGCTATGAGTAAATAAAGGTAATGTTTTTCCTAAATAATAAAAAAAAGAGTTGATTTGTTAATACTATATAGTAACTGCTGAGTCAGTATAACAGAATAAAAGATCTGAAGCTGTGAGCTGTGAGGGAACCTGTAAAATTACATTCATAAAAATGATGAAGCAGTGTTTATCTGAAGTCAGCACAGAGCTTTGGTTATGGTGTTAGAATAGCTGAAGAAGAGAATCAATACGAGAGAATAACAAAAAGAGAAATGTTTTATTGTTAATCACAGCTGCATTTATATGGTTCTTGAAGGTTCACAAAGATTACTTCACTAGATTTTTAAAATGATCCTATTATCACCCCAACTTTACAGGTGAGGATATTGAATCCTACAGGGTTACAAAACTGGCAAGTTTTGAAAACTTAGTGATAGTCCAGACCACCAGCACTACTTCCAATCTGTAGCCATTACTGATGGAAATAGGCCTCTTGAAGAATAAACCTACTATGAATACCAACTGATGAATTGCCATTGATCAACAGATGAGTGAGCCAATAATGCCAGAAATAATAGTACCTCAAAGCACTGGTCTTGGTATGAGGCCAGCTCCCACAGTCATTATCCTGAAGAACAAACATAGTCAATTATCCCCAACAACTAGAGAATGACTGACACCTAAAAAGCAAGGAAGCCAACTTAGATGACACAGCAAGGAGTCCTGAGAAAGAAGACACATGAGACAAGTCAAACCACTCCCACCACCTTAAGTACCATATGTAGTTAAAGAAACCATAAGTTTGGATAAAAAAAATCAATGTTTCAAATACAATAGAGAAATGGACTTTTTCCCCCCTAAGGTGAGACACTGAATTTGTTGGGTCAAATTTAGGCCTGAGGTAAGGATTGAAGAAGTGCCAAACGCACTGAATTTGATGTTAGAGGAAACAGGTTTGAACCTTGGTTCTGCTGGAGATCTTCAAGCTAAAGTTGGATTTTTGTTCACAACGTTAGTTGGGCTTGAAGTTTCTGAGACTTGTTCCTTTATTGCAATATTGTGTCTGAGCTACTCAAAACTGTCCTTGGGAATTAAGAAAACATTCATCTTGAAAGAATATTAATGAATTCAATACAAGGACAGGATGACAACTACTCTGTACACATGGGCAACATACAGAAAACAAAATATGTGATAACTACTTCTCAATGGTAATTTACATCAAAACATGTTCTGGAACAAGTCATGATTCTATTGCTCTGAATTACATTCTCTGTTTGCACTTGCCTAGGATAGATATTTGTTGCTAATTTCAATGTCTAAAAGCTCCTTCAGTGGAAAAACAAAATGAAGGAACTCAAAATGCCAACTAACACTTCCTTCCAGGAAGCATTTCATAGGGGGTGTTTTAACAGGCATCTTTGTGCTTTGATCAAGAAGTGAAAAGCAGTTGAATTAGCAAACATATGGCACAGGTCAGAAACAGTACGTGATGTGAAAATGCTTAGGATACCAATTTCCCTTGCCTGCATTATTTTAAGGACAATAAAGAATGGTTTGTTGGATTTGGGCAGTTGGTAACAGAAAGATTTCTTTAATATTCAATGTTCAGGGCCCTATAAAAAAAAAACCCCACTGCATGTTTTATTCACTGCACACCTGCATCTCAGCATACTGATGGTCCCTGAGTAATGGCATGATTCCAATAACTAGATTCATTCAAAATAAAATCCCATTAAAAAAAGCCCACAAAAAAAAAAAAAAAACAAAAAAAAAACAGACGGCTCTGATTTAAAAATAAAACTACTACAATTCTGAGACTGAAATACTTCTAAGTCAGGAACAGAATGCATTTGACACTCATGTTTCAAGGCCTCAAAAGCCAGCCAAACCTGAAACTGTGTTATTTTAGCAGGGATGCTTCTTCCTTTGAGGATGGTCAGGTTAAAGATCATAATAACTGCAATGTATAAGTCCGTGAGAATCAGCAAAAGCCTCTTCAGAGACCATGAGAGGGCCGGTGAAGCATTGAAGTAAATGATGATAATTAAGATACTTGCCCCTTTTCCAGAAGAATGCAGCAGGCAACATGGTGCTGAGAAGCCCAAGAGAATACCAGCTAGGTACCTGGTGCCCATCTCCAAGCTCTTCTAAAAATCCATGGCATCTCTATTCTCCCCCAGTGACTAACAACTAGATATCTACAGTTTAACCCTTTCTCTGCCCTGACAAAGGCATAGGATGTTAATCTGATTTATACTCTAAAAGCCCCAAAGAAGCCATTGCCTTGGCTACTATTTGAAAAGGAGAAGTCAGTCAGTCAATTCACAAACATTTCTTAATCACCATCAGGCAGGGACAAAAGACTTTACAAAAATCACTTCATTTGATCTTCACAACAATGTTGAGAGGAAGGGGCTATTTTTATCAACATTTTACTGTTGAGGAAGATACTACAGACAGTATTCACAGAGACAGTAATGAATCTTCCTAGCACTTTGTAACTGCCTTCAGAGACTCAAAGACAAAAACAAATTCCCTGAACTGAAGGAGCTTCCATGATCATCAGGACATAGACAGGACATTATCAGAGCATAGGGAAGGTCATCTCTGAGAGAAGGTATGATAGTGGAGCATGGGGGACTGGAAAGGCTTTGAGATAACGTAAAGGGGGCCAGGAAAGCCATCAGGCAAAGGCAGAAAAAGTCATGTTCTAAGAGAGGAAGAAGGCTCATGTAGCAAGATCTTCAAGGGCATGAAGGCAAGCAGGGGCCAGACAGAATGAAAAATAAAAAGCAGAAAGGCTGGGAAGGGTTCTAAATGTGTTGCACTAAGGGTACAAGGAAACCCTGGAGTCAGTCTCATGTTTTAGGAGAACCAGTCTGGCAGATGAGAAGGGAAGCTGGGGGAGGGGGCAGAGGAGGAGAGACAATACAGAGAACCAGGACAATACAACCCTCTGAGGGTGAGAAAAGAAGAATCTGCTCTGGCTCTGGCTCTGGGAGTGAAGAAAACGGGACAGAGAGAGAGAGAATCAAAGTGCAAGTCAGAAGGCATGGCAACAAAGTGTAGCTTACTAAGACTGGAAGAGGAATTGAGAATATGAACCTGAACGACTGGGAGGATTGAGGTACCCTTGAGAAATTGAAAAGAGGGGAGCTTAAGGGGAGCTTCAAAAATGGTAAGGAAGATAATGAGTTTTATTCTAGGAAATGCTGAGTTTGAGATGTGACAGGACATCCAATTTAAGATGTCCAAAGGCAGTTGATGATGTAAGAATAGTAGTCAGGAAGGAGGTTAGGGCTGGATATATAATTCTGGATATAATGCTCAGATATTACTGTACCCATGGGAGCTGGAAAGGGAGGACCTATGATTTCATTGTTATAGGGATCTCCCAGCTGAGGAAATACCCTATACGAAAGAAAGCTATCAACTTGCCTTGATCAGGAAACAATGAAGGAACACAAATCCTGTTTTTCTTAACTTTGGGGGTCACTACCATTTGTATCTCTCAAAGGAAAGGGTTGGGATAGTGGGACAGGATTGGAACAACAACAAGAACTTGGGAAGAATTACATGAGAAACAAATTTTTTTCTTAATCATAGAAAGAAATATGAACATGAATAAATGCTTTAGTTAAAAACTTGCAAGAAATTGTTTCCCCCATTAAATTGTCCATAGTTAAAAGATAGAAGTTTCTATAATTCTGTATATTTTTCACTACCTACAAGGTGAGAATTAAAATCATTCGTGCATTGTATGAACACAACTCTGTCATTTCCACAAAGTGGTTCAAGAAATTATCCACAGTTCAGGTGTATTTCTGCTATGCATTCAACTTGAATAACTCAGATGTAGCTAACAAAAATTAAAATTCTAAGTAAATACAGATTTTTAAATAAATAAAATAAAATAATAAACTTGCTAAAGAAACAAATATCAACAGTTTCCAAAACAATCTTCAGGCATAATATATGTTCTTTAAGAAGAACTATGAAATTTATTCATGCTGCTTCTAAGAACTTCATTGAGTCAGAGGTCATAAAATAATAGATTTAGAACTGGAAGGAACCATAGTGGATAAAGGGTTTAATCCCCTCATTTTTACAGATGATTTGTTTACAGTCACGGTCACATAACTAGTAAATACCAGAAATCCAGCTTTTAATTTAAATCCCACTCTTCCTAACTCCAAGTCCAGAATATTATCAATTATACAATGGGACTAAACCTAAAACCTCAACACAAGATCTATCCATCAGTATTTAATACATACATACTAAGTAAAAAGTACTGTGGAGGTAACAAGGATGTATGTTTACAATTTAGTTACAATTCTTAAATAGATCATATCCAAAAGGTAGCAAAACAAATATAATGAGAGGTTCCTAAATATAATTAATACCAATTAAATTAATTTTAAAATCATACTATAATGAGACTTTTGAAAGTGTCAAAGATCAACTGTCCCTTAAATATGCACCCTGAAGATTTTGTTTGTCTTCCAAAAGATTGATCCATTACTTACCTTTAAATGACTACTTTTCCCTTTTCATGGTTATATAAATTTGGTCTGTAAATTAGAGGTTAGACCAAAACAGAGATGATTTTATGAGCCTTGGAAATTTATTTGATAAGATATTAATAACAGAAAAAACATTCTGTATACATTTATTCTATTATTAATAAAAATTAAGACTGACACTTTTAACATTTTAATCATTACTTTGGATCCCTATGTACTTTGGTTTTTCTCTATAGTCATCAATGATATCATCTTATCCAAAGTTGATGAGTTTCTCTCAGTTTCCGGTTTCTGCCACACTCTTTGAGACTGTTTCTTCGATTTGTCACTTCCCTAAGCTTGCATACCTGCTGCTTTCTTCTAGTTTTTCTTTTAACAACTATTTCTCTGTATTTGTTAGTTCCTCTTCTCTTTACTTCCCAATGCCTGAAATTGGGACCTTTACCATATGTCCTTTTCCCCTCATCCCATTTTCATAGAGACATAATATTTGATTGATTCATCAATCTCTCTGTGATGTAGGCCACTCAATAATATGAAACTTTCAGTTAAAAAATAACCGATTTCATACTGGGGTGAGGGGGAATCATGTTTTTATTCTATTTGTTTTCCTTTAAAGTCTAACAGGGGACACTCACTAAATGCTGAGATAGAGACTGCTGAGTTTTTGTCTTAGGATAGGATGCAGGAGTAGTTTCAGGATTTTTCTTTCATTCTTTTGTTGTTGTTGAGGGGCAGGCATGGGGGTGGGGCAGAGTCCAACCTAATCTTTAAGAAATGGGGTGGGGAAAATTATTACAAGAACTCTCCTTTCAAAATAAGAAGAATTAACTCTCGATATGTATGGAAATTCCATTTAGGATAAGAATCAGAGACAGGAAACAGCCAGAAGGGACTATTTGTACTGAAATATAAGCCATTAACTTCAGCCAAACTAACAGCAAATGTCTGCAGTGGCAACTGCTGGCTGAAGATAATTAGTTTAGAACCTATTTTAACATGAATATTTTATCATCCAGCACAAAACTCGTTATGGAGAAGAATTAGAGAGCCAGGACGTCCGGAAGCACTGGAGAGGTGATCTGTCAGGTCCCAATAAAGAGCCTTCCAGGAGAAACCAAGTTTAGTGATTCAGCAAGACTGGATTTCATTAAAGTTACAACAATCCATTAGAAACATATCTGGTGACAAGTTAAAAAGTACAGGTACCAGGCTGTATTGCAACAATTCAACCATGGGCGACAACCGACAGGAACAATGAAGTTGGTATAAAGTCAGCTCAAGTCAGTATTATTTTCTGTGATGTAGAGCTCATTTCAGCCAAAAAAAGTCAAGAATGACTGGCCAATTCTCAGTAGCAAGGCAGAATTAATATATAATTGAAGTGACAATTATTTTCAATATTGTGATGATTAAAAGGGAGACCTGCATTCTAGAAAAAGGGAATTTTTATTTTTAGTATAGCTTAAGTCCAAACTATTACCTTACCAACAAAAGTGGAGAAGTCATGATATGTTAACACTACATGAATTCTCAAACACCCTAAGAAATATAAGACTTCATGATGCTATATTCCAATCAGTGAACAAGTATTTGTAAAATGCCTACTATATGTTAATCCCTTTGTGTTTGTGACACTTGTTTGTAAAACTGCTTACTTGTTTCAATGTAACTTATCTTAGAGAAAATGTCTCTCATTTAAAAAATCTCCCCCATTCTTCAGCAACATCTCATGGACAGGATAGATTTAATGCAGATTTTTATCTCTGAACTATCTGGAAGAAACAGGGTACATCTCAACCCCATAAGAAGAAAATGTCCTCTTAATGAGAACTTTAGTCAGAGCTATTCACAAGTACAATGACTGAAATTTCTATTGAATAGAGAATTTTTCATCATTGTTGATGATGATGAACATGCTATTCATGCATTGGGTATAGTAAGGACTAAATAACCTTTTAAGTTATAAAAATCTGTAATTTTTCCTGTTGAGCTCTTTCTTTGTATTTCTATTTATACTTAACATTTTAGTACAACCTTTCATCTGAATTATTGCAATAATCTCCTAAAATCTCTCTCTCCCTGTTCCAATACATCAATGCACATTAATAACATTAAAATAATGTACTCATATTTCAGCGTCATTCTTAACTCAAAATCTCTCAATGGCTACTACACACAGATGAAAATCTAAAATTCTTTATACTGTCATTCAAGATCTTTAACCATCTGGCACCACCATACCTTTCTAACTTTATTTCACATTACCATTTGCCTATCCCATTTAATCTACCGTAAAAAGCAATAAATCTAAGTAGCTATTATAGGCAGAACACTTTATTGGGCACTAATGGAGACAGAAAGTATACATAAGATATGCCATCATAGAGCCAACAAGGAATATCAACTACTTCTTAAACATCCCCATGCTTTGCTGCTCCATAATGTCATTCACACAACTTACTCCATATGTATTAGCCTTCATCTTCCCTTCAGTCCAACTAGGCTACCATATGGCTCTATGGATAGAGTATTTGACCTGAGTAGAAAAGATTTGAGTTCAAATTTGGCCTCAGACACATATTAGCTGTGTGATCCTGGGCAAGTCACAATCTCTGTCCACCTCAATTTCTTCATCTGTAAAATGAGGATTACATAGTGCCTAACTCCCAGGGTTATTGCAAGGATAAAATGAGATACCTATAAAATATTTGCAAATGTTAAAAGCTCTAAATGAATTCAAGATATAATGATGATGACAATAAAGGACAAGTATTTCCAAGTCATCCTTCTACTTGCAGTTCCATTGTCTTTTATGAAATTTTACAAGATCACTTTGGCTTTAAGTAATCTATCTTATATATTATCTTTAATATATTTTATTTCCCCTAATAAACTATAGGCACCAGGAACTGTAGGTGCTTGAGGGAGGCACATCTTATTTTTTGTCCTCTAAAAAGTTTACACATAATAACTGCTCAATAATGATTGGAATGAGAGAATGGTGATTATATGAATGAATTGACTATTACAAAAGGAAAAGCTAACTGGTTTTAGATTCTTTATAAAAAAAAAATAAGAAAAAAATCCTAAGTTTCTCATTCCTTGAGAAAGTGAATCACATTGAAATTAAAAGTCTACTTATATATGCCCATCAATTGTGGAATAGCTGAACAAGTTGTGAATGTGTATAGGAAGATAATGGAATATTATTGTTCTATTAAAAAATGATGAACAAGCTGATTTTAGAAAGGCCTGTAAAGATTTCACATGAGTAAAATAAGCAGAACCAGAAATAGGTTGTATATAATAACATCAGAATGTGCGATGATCACCTATGAAAGACAGCTCTCAGTGATTCAGTGATCTAAGGCAATCCCAATAAACTTTGGATAGAAAATGCCATCTGCATCCAGAAAAAGAATGCAAATCAACACATCCTATGTTCATTTTTTTTTTATATTTTGTTTTTCCTTTCCCACGATTTTTCCCTTTTGTTATGATTTCTCTCTCTCAACATGATACATAAAGAAATGTGTATTAAAAATAAATTAACTATTTTTTTAAAAGTCTATTTATTTTTTAACTACTTACCAAAGCCAGCTAAAATGAAAAACTATTTTCAACTCATTTCTACATTTGGATAATTACTTCCCACATTTAAAACCAGTGGCCAGTCTTGAACTTGATAGTGGTTCAAAAAATATTTGTTGATCATCATTTAAACCAGAACTTTCTCACATAAGTAGTAGAAGGTTAAAATTCATAGCTGTAGGCCAATCTGGAATATATTCAAATTCTTTGATAGTATCTAGAGGGGTATTCCCTAGATATTTTCTACATCATCATCAACATAAAAGCTAACAATTATCTAGCTCTCTTTAGGCTACCTAGTGCTTCACAAATATTATTTTATGAATCTTAAAAACATGTCTCTCTGACATAGGTGCTACTATCATCATTATTTTACAGATGAGGAAACTGAGAATGACAACACATAGGTGACTTGCCTAGAACCACATTGCTAGTAAAAGTCTAGTACTGCATTTCAGCACAATAGCCTTACTTAGCTGCCCATCATCCTCAGCACATTAACTTCTCACAGAGAATTAAAATTTAAAAAGCATTTTCCCCATAATAACAGCAATAACAACAGTGAAAAATTATTATTTACATTTTCCAGATGAGAAAGCTTGGTATAAGAGAAGCCAAATGATTCACCCAATATTCAACAGTTGGAAGTCTCTGAATTTTCCATAGAATACTGAGAGAAATGCCTATTTTTCTATTATATTAATCACCAAATATTAAATTAGGCTTATAGTTTATTCTATTTCCACAAGAACCAGTCCCTGTAAGAGAGTCAGTCATTCTGATAGAGAAGATTAACAAATACTCCTGGAACATACTCCTCAATCTTGAGCAGGATACTACCCAACTGGAAGCCCTTACTTTTTTGTTAAGAATAGAAACAGAATCTAAGTATATTCCAACCCTAAAACATAAAATCTCGGCCCTTGCCCCCCTCCATTAAAGTTCTGGGTGACCCAGCTCATGAAGAAGAAAACAGATTGGTCTGCATAGAGATGGGATCCTCTCATAAATTGTTCACCAATCAATACTGATTTCTCCTATCATGAGCATTTCCTTCTTTAGAAATATTTAAGTCATTCAGTATCTTCATTAGGTATCTTTGGTCACCAAGAAAAACTATTAATCATCAATTTATTATCATCTAGCCTAATAAATAAATTGGTTATCAATTACCCAGGCATTCTATTTCTCAGACTTTTTATCTCAATGCCAAGAGTTCAAAAGGTCATTACAACAGTACCAAAGCAAGATTTTCTTCCCTAATAAAAACTGAAATGTAAGATCACAAAACCATTGTTCTTGACCCAGAAGGGACTTAAAAGGGCATAGAGTTTAACTTGCCATTTTTTGGATGGGCAAATGAAAGCTGAGTTAAAAGGTCATAGATGTATTAAAAGGGCACAAAATTAGGTCCTTTGGCTCTAAATCCAGGGTTCTTTGCCTTGTGGCATGTGGGTTGTAGCTGGTCAGGGTGATGGTAAACCTCATTTAAAAACTATATTTGGTAACCATTGGGTTAAAATGGTATCTCGTTCTGGTACTCCTGACCACCACCTCCCCTTCTAGTCAAAGGGGAACCTGGAAGTCACATAGAAACTATCCTAAAAAATATCAAAGGAGCATAATTTATAATTTGTACCATATAGTAACTAAAATTCACATGCTGGTAATATCTGCCACATCACAGGAAACCATCTAGGCACTACTAAGCAAAGCTCTGGTCATGTGATAAATAAATTCCAGCCAAAACCCAGACATCCATAGCTCCATATGAAGAAAACCTCAAAAAACTGCTATAATTCTGGTATGATGACTTTCAAGTTTTACTAAAACTCTGAGATGTGAATGTTAATGAATCAAAGTGAAACAGATAGGAGTTGATATTTTTCCCTAAAAATCTATAAAAACAACTCCTCAGATTCCTACCCTCATTCCCAGACCACTCTCTTCTAACTCTACTGGGTCCACACCACCCAGAGCTTCCAAATCTAATGGACACTCCCCACTCTACCTCCTCCCCATAACTCCCCTCCATGTGGTTTTCCTTCAACATCATGGTTATTTGCCTCAGTAGCTTTTTCATCACTTTTCTCTGTGGCTTTTGAAAGTGCGATTACCATCTCCATTTCCTGCTGTCAGTTGTGCTCTTTCTCAAAGAACCAGACTTGCCTTCCCCTGTTTCATAATTTTATTATCCATTTACATGATGAGGAAAAGGTTATCATAATAGCTATTTCCTTAGCATGAAAGGAAATGGAAGAAAGATGAGGAAAAGATTAAGGGAGAGTTTCTACATATTCAATAACACACAGTTTAGCACCTGAATAACCAGTTTTCTGATTCATAGGATCACCTACCCAAAAAAAATGTCATTTTGAAGGATATTGGAAAACAAAATGAGTATAGATATCAATACTAATGAAGCAGCTGCTCCAATATTCCTCCAATGGAGGAATTAAATGTGTACAGATTTTGTTTTTAAGTCTGATTTTTATTTATGGTTTCTGTTTTTACATCATACTGATTTCTGAAGATCTCTCATCTTCCTCCTCCTCTACCCAGTGAGCCATCTCTTATAATAAAAATTAAAATTAAAAAGAGCAGGGGGGGGAAGCACTTCAGAAAAGTCTCCAATTAATCAAAAAGCATTTTTTAATATGTACCTATTATGTTCTAGAGATACAAGTACAAAGAATAACACAATATTTACTTGCAAGGAATATATATTTTAATAGGGAAAACAAGTAAGTGCATATATAAGTTTAAGCACTGTAACTGGAGTACAAATAAATACTAAACAGTTAAGTATGCAGTAGTTTGGGAAGAAGGACATTTCTGTTCTGGAGAATCAAGGAAAATTTCATGCAGAAAGAAGCTGCATCTTAAAGGCAGAGAGGGACTCTGGGAGCAGAAGAGGGAGTGCATTCCCAGCATGTGGGATTACCAGTAGAAAGAAACTTAAAAAGGAGTAGCTAGTATGACAGACAAGGCCAATTTCACTGGATTGTAGAGAATAGGAGGAAGCATAATATTTATGATGTGACTGGTTCATGTCAAACAGTATATACAATACTCATTTACATAGAATTCTACTCTTTTTCAAAGAAGGGAAGTATATTTTCTCAATTTTTCTCTGGAGCCAAAGTTGTTAAATCTTAAATACACAAATTTCAGTATTTTTTAAACAGACTTAAAATTTTTGTAATTAGGAATAGGTCAGAAAACCTTTCTAAACTTTTGATTTGCCTTTGTAATTTAAAAATTCGACACTTTTTGAGATCCTCCAAAGTTACTTAGAAAAACTTTCTCAAAGGAAAATCACATCACAGAAGCATATAGAGAATGCTAAAAAATTGGACTATGATTATATAGAAAAAATTTGATGTGAGATTTTTTTTTAGTAGGATCTTATTGTATTTTATAATGGACCTCACCTTGAATATTATATTGTGCTTACAGGTGCCACCATCTAATAGGCATGACTTGATAAGAAAAAAACCTAATTTATAGAAATTCAAACTTATAAACATGGAAAAAATTGTGAAGTCATTTTTGCACATAACAACTGATTCTATTCTTTATAAAAATGAAAAAAAATTCAATATATTGTTCCGTTAAATGGCAAACTCCTCTAAGGTATTTAAATTACTATTTAATTGACAAACGGCTTTTCCAGAACATGACAATTAGAAAAATCAGAAAGAGGTAGAATAATAGGAAACAGTCCTGGACTTGATTCCAGTTCTAACACTGCCAAATGGCAGTTCCGTTAATCCTGGCAAAACCAAAAGGTCTCTATTTCCTCATCTGTATAACTAGGAAAAAAATACTTAAACTTCCAATTTCTTGGAGCTTTTATGAAGCGGTATTTATTGCTGCTGTTTGTCATTCATTCCTTTTCCAAGAGGACTGTGACATCAAAGAGGTGATGCCATGACATGCGAGTGAAATGGATTTGAGTGATTGTATAAATATGTATGTATATATTGGATTTAGCATATATTATAACATGTTTACCTGCCATTGGGGGGGTAGAGGGAAGGAGGGGAAAATTTGGAACACAAATTTTTTGCAAAGGTCGATGTTGAAAAATTACCCATGCATATGTTTTGAAAATGAAAAGCTTTAATAAAAAAAATAAAAAAAGAAATCATGTGTGAAGTTAGACAATACATTTCCATAAAAGACATGAAAGAAAACATAAATCTTCCAACCTAATTTAAAAAAATCAAGAAAAATAAAGTTAGGAAAAAGTAAAAAGAAATGGATTTAAGTGAGGGAGGATCATGCAAGGTCATCTGTCTCACTTTCCCCTCCAGAGCCAAATATAGATCAGGACATAAGAAATAAGACAGAAACTTTTAAAGCTGTGGAGTACTTCAGGAGTGAGGCCATAATCAGCATTATTCTTCATATAGCCTCATTTGCAGAACAGAAAGGAGAATGCCTTTACATTCAAGAGAAGGTGACATGCTGAAAATTAGCAGAAAGATTCAACTTGTCATCAAACCCAAAGCAAACTCTACAATGCTCCTTCAAATATCCTTTGAAATCTGGATTAAGTGATTATTAAAGAGATAATCTTCAAGTTTTAAAGATAATACAAATGAGCAATTCACAACCAAGAGGTTATATGTTCACATACAACAAGGCCAGGGCTTTGCCTACTTAATAGCAGAGGGACTCATGAGCACTTTGTAGTTACTGTTATTACTTTTTTCAATATCAATAATTATTATGTGCAACATATCAATAATTATATCCCTATATAACATGTTATATAATTTACAAACTAAATATATTAAAATTGACAATAATAATAATTACAATAGTAATAGCTTATATTTTTATAACACTTTTAAGAATTGTAAAGGGCTTTATACATATTATCTCATCCTCATAACAATCTTGTGAAAGAAGGTACTATTATTATCCTTGTTTTACAAATAAAGAAAGCGAAAATGAGAAGTATAGGCCAAGATGTGTCTGAGGCAGGATTTCAACTCAAATACTTATCATGAGATCCTGGACAATCAATTAACCCCTATTTGCCTCAATTCCTGATCTGTAAAATGATCTGGAAAAGGAAATGGCAAACTACTCCAGAATCTTTGTCAAGGAAACCCCAAATGGGGTCATAGGGAGTCACATATAATTATGATGATTTGTTTTATTAGACTAATGCTAATTTCTTACAAGATTTTTGGCTTTTCTTGTTTTCAAGGTTAAATATAAGAAAAAATGTTTTTGAAATCATAAAAGTGATAGAAGCAAGAAATTGGGATGAAGTATCTTAAATATACTGGAATTAGGAAAATAGAGTAAGATCGACAGAAAACAAGGTTTATTTAACTTAGAAAAGAAATAAGGATTTAGGTATATCTCTAATATTGGGGAATAAAAATATCAAAACAATAAATATATTTGCAAAGAAACTGGGTCCTTTTCTTGCTATCTATTTTTTTTTTTTTTTTTTTTTTTTTTTTGGTTCTAGAAGAAACAAATCCTTGGCAAGATTTGTATTAAAAGGGCCAAAAATAGTTATGGAGCATATAAAAATACAAATAAGTAAGAAAGGAAAGGACTTCCAGTTGTGGCTCCATCTGTCTGCTACAATTCCTAACATAACTGTTTCTCTTTCAGGACTGTATGGGCCAGAATTTCTCACCACAAAGCTCCTTAGGGAAAGTGGATAGATGGGGCTAGCCACACATACCTGAATTTAAAAGGAAGGAATCATTTTTTTTAGAGTAAGGAAACAGAAAATAAGAAAGTATCTATCCATTGGGAAATGGCTAAACAAATCATAGTATATGAATATAATAGAATAATATTGTACCAAAAAATGCGACAGAAGAGGGATTCAGAGAAAACTGGGAAGATTAATATAAACTGATGCTCCAGTATTCTTTATATGAATATAGAATTGTTATGAAAAGAAAATAAAGAATAAAACATATCTATGATTTAGAGTATATATTTGTAATTCTTTAAAGCCCTGCATTTTCCATTTATAAATTAACTAAAATTATTATGAGAATGGGGGAAAAAGGCATAAGAGTAATTTCCACTTTTATTCTGACCTAACAAAATTAGGTTCCAAGTCTTGAAGAGAGATACTACTCTAGAATCAGAATCATCCGATAATCAAGTTACCAAGCCAAATGAAAAACTCTTTAAAATGGGGTGTGTGTGTGTTGTGTGTGTGTGTGTGTGTAAGAACCAGGACATTCCTGGGGCATTCCACTTCAATTTCTTTTAAGGTGACACTGAAACATTAATGACTATTCGTTGGGTCCAATCATTCAACCAGTTCCAAATCCATCTAACTGTACCTATCATCCAGACCATATTTCTTCATCTTGCCCACAAATGAAATGAAAACTTTCATGAAACATGTTTACTAAAATCTAGGTAACCTACATCTAAGTCATTCCCTTCATCTATCAATCTAATAACCTTGTCAACAAAAGTGTAGCTAACTATTTTGGCGCCTAGAGCAAAACAGCAGGAAAAATGAACTTGGCCCTCAAATCAGCTTAGTAATTCATGATGTGAAAATAATACAAATAATACTTAAAGCAATTTAGCTGGATATGAGGAGAGAAGCCAGGGTAAAATGTTGAGGGGGTGTGAGAAACCATAGAGAAGAGAATACTGGAAGGCAAAAAGTCACTATTGGGAAGACTCAAAGACTCAAAAAGGCAGGATAAAGGGAGGTGGATCAGGATGGAGCTATGTGTCAAGAAGGAGCTCACCAGGAGATTGATTGTGGAGATAAAGACTAAGTCATCTCCTAGTTTTCAATTCTAACAGATTAATATTATTAATTATATGTTAATCAAGCTTATTCTTTCTAAATTGCTGCAATATAAAGGCAATAAAAATATAAGTGTTTTGCACAATCTTCTAAAAATATTTTAAATTAAGTATCCTTTACATTTCAGCGTCCCATGGGAAACTCATTTCTTTGTGCACTAATTATGCCTATGCTAGGAGTGAAATTAATCTTACAGAACTTATTCTTTATGACAGAATGCTATCTTTCTATAACCACCAACTTACTTTTTAGATGTCAACTACCTATCCCTTTGATAATTTGTCTCAATTTTGATTCTGAATGTTGAATGATATAAGTAATATGACCATAAGTCATACTTACATAACATTTTCAAATATAATAGTAGCTCACATTTAAAAAGCATATATAGGACTTTAAATTAACTTCTTAGTGTAATAGGAGACTGACACATGTACAGATCCCCACAGTCTGCTTGGCTAATGCAATGTGTCTATATATGCACTAGTCCTCCATTATATATACAAAAACTTTAAAAAATAAATTGGGAAATTATTATTTAATCTGTTTTATAAATAAAATAATTGAGACTCAGAAAGGTTGAATTTAAAGTCAGGTCTTTTGATTCCAAATATGGTGTTCTTCCCACCCCAATGAAATGCTTCTCATTTCAGTGATCAGGTATCTACAGCACCAAGGAACTTGCCAAGTCACAAACCTTAAGGCAATAATCCCATAACACATTAGGATCTAGATAAACATAATATAGCTATAGGTATAGGTATAGCCTCACTAAATTGATCTTACTTAGGAAAAATTATTTTGGAAAAAACCCACTAAAATATTTAAAATGTGATGCAAAACAATTAAAGATGACACATAAACTAATAACTGCTTTTCAAGTTTCAGGGACCATTTTTATGACGTATTAAAGTCATGGTTCAATAAAGCCATCTCTTTCCTATTTTTGAAGTCACATTTTCTTAATGACATAAAATTGCAAATACTATACAGTCAGAATACAACCACTTTTATTACTTTTTATATTCAATCAAAATGCCAAATGTCATTCACAATACCATTATTCCTGAACCATGAAAATGCATTCAAATTCATTATTATTATTGCTCTTAAAGATGCCTAAAATGAACTAACTCCATCTTCTCCAGAAACTCAATAAAACAAAAAAAAAAAATGAATTTCATTCTCTATTTAGCAATTCAGAAATGGATGCATCGCTCCCTGCTGCTAATGAGGTATTAGAAACATGACTTCTATATTACTAATGCACTCATTAAATAAATTTGTTTTTTCCTTTAGTAATTACTGTAATAACAGTAACTCACACCAAAACAGCATTTTTACACTGGCATCTTATTCTGATTTCCATATTTATTTTGCTTTACCTCTTGGGCAAATTCAAATGACTGAAAATCAGCTAGATTACAGGTGGTATAAAACCAGAAAGAAACACCATATGGAGATCTATATGCTTTGGCACTACATCAACATGTGACAAAATCCTGGAATCCTACTTCAGAACAACTGACATACCGTCTGTATCAATTCCCTGGACTGGAAGCCTCAAACATTTCCATTTCAAACCTAGTTCTGACATATTCTAAGACTAACTACTGAGCAATGAACATAAAATGCACAGCAGTTACTTTCTTCTCTTTCCAAAAAGTGAACACAGCAATCTCCAACACCCAAGTACAACAACAGATCTGTGCTATACTACAAGCCCAAGAAATTTTCATCTGAACAAAACTTAAGAAAATAAAGGGAATCATAAGCCTACAGACTAGAGATTTTAGGAAGTATCTTAGGCATCACTGAATCAAACTTGTTTCTTTTCTAAAGACTGGGTTCAAAACTCAGTTCTCTAACTCTAATTCCTGGGCAATTCCCACTGCACCATGTTGGCAGCTAGGTGAAAAGGTGGATAAGGCATTGGGCCTGGAGTCAGGAACAACCGCATTCAAATCAAGCCTCAGAAATTTTTTGTCTATAACCCTCCCTAAGTCATATAACCTCTATCCTTAATTCTTCAGTTATAAAATGTAGATAAAAGCATCCAACTTGGGATCACTGCATTGCTGAGAAGAGCCAAGTCCATAACAGTTGATCACATAATCTTGCTATTACTGTGTACAATGTTCTCCTGGCTCTGCTAACTTTACCCAGCATCAGTTCATGACCACTACAGTATACTCCAAAAAGAGTAAGCAAATTTCTTTTGGAGAGTTTTAACTAGGTAAGATAAAAAGAGAATTGTGTTAATCCTTGTAAGGGCCATGTTTCAGTGAAAATACAGGCTAATTTAAAAAAGTGATTTATTCTATGGTTCTATCATAAAACTTTGTTTTTTAAATCTATGCTTTTAAGTTTTATTTAAATTTTGTTTAAAATATTTTATGGAAAGAGATATAGGCCCTTTCTGGAATGATTATTAGAAGGGTTTATACTGATGGTCAGAAGTTAAATTTTTGTTTAAACTCTACCACTGCTAGAAAGTGACAAAAGATGGTAAGGTTATGCAAATATAAAGTTAAAAAGATGGAAAAAGAGGGAAACTGCTTTACTTTTTTTGATGACTGAATCAGAGAAATAACGCTTTCTGAAAACTGTATCACAAGAGTAGTTTTATTTCCTTAGCATATAGATACCTTGGCAAAAGGTATTTAAAGGAAGTTCAGTTCTCTGGGGTGACACAGCAGCAAGCTGTGGAAAGGGGCAATTATTGAGACTGCCTTCATTAACTGAAGTATCAAGAATTGGCAGCTGAAAGTTGCTTTGTCTACTAAGCTTTCCTGATTCTTTATCACCTATAAAATCCAATCAATTTTCCCACAAAGAGATTTACAAAGTCAGGAGTACAATACTGGTCAACATAATCAAATGCAACCTAAAATGAAGAAATGGAGAATACATTTGTCAGGACACAAAAAACTGAAAATGAAGTAAAGGCAGAGCATTTGTTGAAACATAATCATAGGGACCTGATCTTGCTATTTTAAAAAATCATCAAGTAGTATATTGATTCATTCTCATGGTGGATAAATTCTATTATGTGAATTCTAATTCAAAGATCCCTACAAAAGGAGTCATCCTCTCTTACAAACTAAAATTAGTGGTGATTCAAAGCACTTTTCCAGTGGTGAGTATCTATTAAGGCTATTCTGATCTGTAAGTAAATCAAAAGAATAGGAAGAGTGAACAGAATAGTCTGTGATAAAGATATATTACAAGAAAAGTCAAAGGAGGAATGCATGATAATATAACCACTCAAGATCTGCTGTCATAATTATCAACTGGAAACCAGACAGTAGTTAACAGAGCAACATTTCTCAGTATAGATAGTGGTAACATTTCTTATATTCTTGATCCTCAACCACACCTTTTATAACAAACCAAAGATTTTAAATTAAAATACACACCTCTTTTACACCTTATTTATTTTTGGATTTAATTCATAAGAAAGGCTTAAGCAAGAAAAAAAAAAGGTCATTTATGTTGTTTATAGTTAATGTAAAGTACTGACTAACTATAGGTTTAGACGTGCCATTTCCTTCCATGGGCTTCATTTTCTCATGGATAAAATTTAGAGGTTTACCTGAATGACCCAAGGTGTTCATTAGCTCTAAAGATACACATTTTTTGAAAATAGACAAAACAAAGTTAAGAAAAAGCAAGAAAAACGGGCCAGTGCCCACCCAAAATACCAGTCCCTGTTAAATTTAAGCACACCAAAATTGTATAGAGGTTGCATGAAGAAAAAGATGTCCCAAAACAGACAACTGTGGAAGTCTTTCAAGGTACTCTGTCTCTTCAAAAATAAATCTTTTTCTCTTCTGTCTATGAGCCTTAGCTGTAGTGATGCTGTCTTTTTCTCCTGTTTCTGACATGTAGTGTTTAAGACTGTGAACCAATAGACCTGACTCTGTCTGGCAACCAGATTCAAGTGTTTCTGACTATCCTTCCTGGATCTGTCATTGGCAAGCTTTGATCTTGGATAAATTAAATTGCAAGATGATCAGTAGAGGTATTCTCCTACTCTGATAGGCTAAGAACTGTGTGAGTTCATCCCCACCTAGTAACTCAATCAAAACTTTTTGAATTGTTTTCTTATAACATAGTTTTTAGCCCTATTTTCCCTTACATCAAACTGAGCGCCAAATTTTATTAAACAAGGAGCATTTTATTAAGAGGACCGGCCTGAGTTCCTGACACATATTCTTTTTAGTGTACCACAATCAAGAACATTTTTCCCCATTTTTTAATTTGTTTTTTGTTTGTTTTTTTGGGGGGGCAAGACAATTGGGATTCAGTGACTCATCCAGCTGGTGTCAAGTATCTGAGGCCAAATTTGAACTCAGATCTTTCTGGATCAAGGGCTAGTGCTCTATCTACTACTACATTACCTAGCTTTTTTAGTAGTCAGTTTAGACAACTGAATTGAGTAGGATGGGGTACATTCTAAGTGCTCGACTGGTAGTTGTCAAAAGAAACTGAGGAAGGCCTTTAGCATCTTGGATGAACTCCATTTAGGTAACTTAAGGAAAGCTGCAGATGAGAACCAAATAGAATATATAGAGATAACTTGGAATTTGCATCATTTAAGAAAACATCCAAATAATGAAATCAAAGGCTCATTTGAGTAATTAACAATTATTTTTATGACGTGGACTCTCTCATTCTCATCGTCCCCCAAAGTCCTGACCTCATCTCCTACTCTCTCCTTCTTTTCCCTAATCCGTGACAAAGAGGTGGCTTCTTGCTAAAGGGAAACACTCCACTTTATCTCTTCCCATGTCATCTTCAATGTTTGTTCAATAATCTTTTTCTCTTTGAAATCTTCAAACTGCTTACCAGTAGGTTCCTTCTCAAGCCTTAGTACATGCTCAAATTTCTCCACCCAAGAACAAGAACAGCTGGGATAAAGTGAGAATTTTAAAATCTCACTTTTGGAAAAATCCCAAGAAGCTTATGGTCCCCAAATCTAGTGAATTTTAAAGATTGGTCTCTGCTTTTAAGGTAATAAGGGAGCTGCATGGCATAATGGAAAGAAGTAGGATTTAGCAGTTTAGGTTAAAAATCTGATCCTACAAAGAACAGATGTTATCATTTTTATTAAATCATTTTTTCTCTCAAATTTAGTTTCCCTATCTTTAAAATAAGAGGAGTAAGATGACTGCTAAAATAACTGGAATGTGCTTCTATGCATAAATGACATTGATCCTGAAGTCATTTATGTTGTGAATTGACAAGCTCTCTTGACAAATGGCAAAATCAGAACACAGTATTTTTAAATTTTTTAAATTGGACCTGGCATTTTCATTTATGAGGCAATATGTACAAAAGTAGTAAAATATATTTTCTCATAAAAACATACAAACATAAAAATCAGTTGTTTTTTTCTCGCCAACAGAATATTTGGTCAAATAATGTAAATTGGAATAATTGAGGCAGAAAATAAAACGTCTTTGATCACAAGGTTTTTTGTTTTTAATTGGTCAAATTATTTGGAGAGTAAAAGTATGATGAAGTGAAGTGTGAAATGTATTAAAGGAGGTATGGCTGTGTTCTTTCATCTTAACTCAAATTCAAATAGAGGAGCAGGTACCTTATATATTAGTATACACACTTCTACACACACAACCTGCATTCATGGTTTCCTTGAGTATTGTATTACAGAATAGCACAATTATCCACATGAATAATGATTATAGGACACACCAAAAAAGGTCAAATTTCTTCAGACAATTTTCAAGGTAGTGGAATGAGCAATGTGTTTTTCCATGACTTCCATTTAAATAGTTAAATGTTTACAAATATTACTGCCTAAATTGGTCAGCCTCAAATATGCAGAACATTTCATTCTCCAAACAAATCCAGTAATTGGGACATACTCTCTAAAGCAAAAAGTCCTTGTGAGAAGGAGATAAATTATGAGTTTGACGGAATAACTTTTATCTCAAATTTTAGTCTGCAAAGCAATAGCAATGCTTAAAGAGCCTTTTACTCAGCTTGAAAATTTTCAAATACAGAACAATCCTTTTTAGATCCCTTTACTTTTAAAAGGAACAAGGTAAAATGGAATGAGAAGGAATGGAACAAAAAGTGAAGAGACATTCTCCTAATCACTCAACTTCTATCTCCATGTTCTTTTATTTGGGCCAAAGAGAAAGGCCCTGAACCACACTGACCAGGAAAGGGACAGAAATGTCCACAATCCAAAAATAACAGCCTTTTCCCACAGCCCTCATCCCAGCACATCAACATCCCATTGCTTAAGATGCAGAATACAAAAGGTTACTGCTTTAATTCCTATTATTTGGCTAAACCTCACATATTGCACAAAATCTAATGAACTTATTAGCATGATCCTGGTGATCAAGAATAAAACATGGGAAAATAGAACAGTGCTGGTGCCCTGAAATTTGAGTTAAGATGAAAGAATGAAAAAATAGGGGACACTGTGAGGTGACCTAATTTAATTTATTATAGGAGTGATAAAAATGGGCACTGAAGTCCTTGATCCAGACTGAAAAAGAAAAGACAATTTCAAAACAAATATAATAGAATCACATGGAGAAGTCAGGTAAATCAACTTCCCACTGGGAAAACAAATGGATTGAGGAAGTCACTAAGAAAAACCATTTTAACAGCATGAATTTTACCAGAAATCAATTTAACTTGGTGTTAAAATGATTAAGGGACCAGGGAGAACACAGACAAAACAATGAAGATATTAGCCCTGGGCATGCTGTGATTATACACATTTCAAAATGTATTTTAGGTTCTAAAAATGAAGCTGGGATTATGATACACTCTCAGGTGAGCCCAAGTGCACAGAAAAATTCACCTTGAACAATTATTTTTTCAATCGACCCAGGTCTTTTTTTTTTTTCCCTTTTAAGGTTTAGTCACATCCTTGGAGCATCAAAAATCTTGTATTGTGTTAGAAAAAGGTATGCTGGGATCTTTAACCAAATCTCTTTTCCTGAAGCATCACTATCTGGTGGTAAGAGACAGTCCCAAAATATATGTAAATAATCACCATCAAAATGTAGCCTCTGGCCCTTGCTATTTAACTTTTACCAGAAAAGTATAATTCAAAATTGTCTAAGGAATGCTATTTCTGGGGCTAAATAAGATAAACTTAATTTCATCTATGGTTAACTAAAGACTGAGGGTCCATTTATCATTTTAAAAATGCTACTCAGCAGATAAGATTAGTTTCTGTCACTCACAGCCTGTCAAGAGGATTCAAATATGATTGGAAAGTCAATTTTTATGGCTTTATTTGAACAAATAATAAATGTTTCCATGGAGCCTTCAGTTCAAGGACCACAAATAATTTGACTAGAATAGTGGATAAATGCAGATGGTACCTCTAACAGCAGGTTTATTTTATGGCCTTATACTAGCCTTTCAAAAAAAAAAAAAAAAAAAAAAAGAGCTAGAAGAAAAGCCACAAAAATTACAAAGGCTTAGGGGAAAAGAGAATTTGTAAATAATGTTTAATGGAAGTAGAATTATTTAGCTTGGAGAAAGGAAGGCTTTGAGATAATTTAATAACAGTTATCAAATATATGGAAGCTTATTACATGGAGGATAGTAGCAGCTGTTCTTCAAAGAGAAGCACCCAAGAGAAAATAGATTTAAATTTGATAGAAAAGATTTTAGTAAATATAAAAGGAACTTCCTGAGTGCATGCATATCTATATAACTGTCTATCCATCTTGCTGCTAGGCATTGACAAGGACATACAATATCCTTTCCTGGAGATTTTTAAGAATAGAATAAATCTAGTGAGCTATGTGTAAGGGTCAGGAGCTATGTATAGCTTTGGCTAGGTGGCACCAGGAAGGTAAATTTGGAAACAAAAGATCCCTATCACTTCTATTATTCTGCAATTTTATATATATCAAAGAATAATAATTTAAGTTGAAATGAGAGAAATCCTCTTCAGTGAGATTTTGAACCAAGCTATCAGGAATCCTTCTTCATCTTAAATTTTCAAACCTTTATATTCTATCACACGTAGAATAAAAGCCTAAATCTGACCAAGAATTTTTTTTAGGAGCAGGTATGAAAATCTCTTAGCTTTCACGAGGATAGATGTTCAGAAGGAAATTTATTTAATTATTCATTTTAATCCACACATACTAAGATTTAGAACCTTCTACCACATTCAATAGCAAATACTTTCAAATTCAGTGCTGACAGGTATAGACAGCCAAAAGCTTGGAAAGAAAAAGCCAAAAACTGTTTTGGTAAATGAATGGAAGAATAATTTTCACTTCGTGAAATTTAACATTCAAGGAATTTAACCATATTTTTATGACTATTTCAATGTAGGTGCCCACTTCTATAGTCAGCATGTGCTCTTTCCATGATAGAGATAAATATGAAAGATCCAAGGTTAACCAAGGAGCTCCAAAAAGGCGTACTCCTGCCAAAAACAATTTCCCCCAAAGACCTTAAACTTAAATATTTTTTCCTACTGTATAAAAATGTAAAGAAGAGAGAGAGAGAGAGAGAGAGAGAGAGAGAGAGAGAGAGAGAGAGAGAGAGAGAGAGAGAGAGAGAGAGAGAGCACAACCAATGTGTTGTCAACAATATCTAAAGCTGCAGAGAGATCAAACACAATGAGGTTGGGGGGGGGGGGAAGAGTTAAAAGCTTTAAAAGCTAAGGAATTATCTGGTGACTTTAGAAAAAGTAGTTCAAGTCAACTGGAGGGTTTGAAGTCAGTTTCTTTGTTTTTTTAAGTTTTCTATAAATTTGTTTTTATTTCCCAAATTTGTAAAAATTTTTTATATTTTATTTTTCCCATTTACCAATTTTTTTACATTTGTTTTGAAAAACTTTTGAACTCCAGATTCTCTCCTTTGCTCCCTTATCAGGTCGTCCCCCCACATCAAGAAGGCACATGGGAAGTTATGCAAAACATTTCTATAAAAGTCATGTCAGGAAAAAAAATCAGAAATCTCCCCTCTCCTGAAAAAAACTCAAGAAGAAAAAAAAAGTGTGTTTCAATCTGTATTCACAAACAAGCAGTTCTTTCTCTTGGTATGGATAGCATTTTTAATAAGTCCTTCAGACCAGTCTTGGATCATTGTATTGCTGAAAATAGCAAAGTCTTTCACAGCTGATCTTTCCATAATATCGTTTTACTTTGTACATAGTACATTTCACTTTGCATGAGCGCATGGAGGAACTTCTGGGGTTTCTGAAAGCATCTTGTTCAACATTTCTTATATAACAGTATTCTATCATAATCACACACTACAGGTTATTCAACCACTCCCTAGTTGATGAGCATTCAATTTTGTGCCCTGAGAAAAGACTTGTATATAGGTCCTCTTCCTTTAAAAAAAAAAAAATCTCTTTTGGGATATATGTCTAGTAATTGTATTGTTAAGTCAAAGGGTATGCATGATTTTCTAACTGTTTTGGGCATGGATCAGAACTTTTGATCATGTATCAACTGGGGAAGTTTCTTTTTTCTTTTTTTTTTTTTTTAAATAAATTTGACTCATTCCCTATACATTTGAAAATTGAAGCCAGTTTCTAAGAGATTTAGAAATATGCTTGAAGTAAGGAAATAAAGGCAATAATCTAGATGAATTTTTTTTTCTGAGAGCTGGTATGAAGGAAAGATGATAACAGCATGATAACAGCAAGGTCAAATAAAGGGTTTTAAGGGACTAAGCATGGAAATATTTGTAGGTAGAAATGAAGAACTAAAACCTGTATGTTCTAGAAGAAGACAGGAGAGGCTCCAAGGCACAAAAAGCTATCTCTTCCTCACAAATTATGTAAAACAGAAAGAATGGGAATTAGTGTAGAAAGGTTTGGGGATATGGATTAGGGAAGATGAGGTAGTTAACTATAAACATAATTAGTTTTCTCAATAAAATACAAAGCGAATTCTTCTTCTGGAAAGAGATAGAAAGGAGTGGTATAAGAAGCTGAAAAGAAAAAGAAGATTTAGATTAGTTCTTATGGGAAGTATGATAGAAAGTGAATCGGGAATATTAGGGTTTCCTTTAAATAGTACAGGACCAGTGCAAATCAAATAACAATTTACAGTGAATCTAACTGGAATGATATAGCTTCAAAGGTGTTAAGCAGTGTATGAATAGAAGTAGAAGAAGTATATGGTAGAAGAGGTGGCAAAGTAGATAGAGTGCTGGCCCTTGAGTCAGGGAGACTCATCTTCTGAGTATAAATCTGCTCTCCATTTATTAGTTATATGATCCTGGGTAACCAACTTAACCCTATTTGCTTCAGTTTCCTCATCTGTAAAAAATAGTAGGAGAAAGAAATGGCAAACTACTTCAGTACCTTTGCCATGAAAAGTTGGACATGACTGAAATGACTAAACAACACAAAAACTCAAGTTTGGGGTTTGACAAGACATAAATAATGATAATAAAGGGGGAAAGAAGATGGGAAGGAAAGGGGATGGAGTATAGTTGAACTGATAAACTATAATCTGTCAACAGTCATTTATTAATAGAGTCAAGATTGTGAAAGGAAGACAATAAGCTTAGAAAGGGGAAGATGGATTAAGTAAACAAGGATCAACAGGAGAAGTAAGAGTCCTCTATTGAAGTAAATTAAGTCCTGGGGTTTAAAAGAAGTGCATTGTCAGTGTAATCAGGCTGCAACAGAAGCAATGAAGAATTCTGAAGAACAAGAGTAAAGAATGTCACTATAGCAATGTAGGATAAGGAGGGAAGATGGATTGATCATAGGATTAGAACAAGAGATCACAGGTGGAAAGCTAGGAAAAAGCAAGGAAGGCATCTACAATGGTGGACTCCTTGAAGACAGCTCATTACAAGACATAGACAGGAGTTGCATGAGATAAGTTTGGATCTGCATTACAGGAGGTCCTCCTACAATAAGGAGACTACAAATCATTTTAAAAGACTAGGATGAGCTGGGGTGGGCATGGTAAAGCACATTGAAAAGGTAGCACAATTCCACTAATGCTATTCAAGGCACTTTCCTGGTTGGACCAATTCCTAATGCAATTTATTGTCCACTGGCTATGATTGTGCAAGTAATGTGTATTACTTTAATGCCTGATTACTGGATTTCTTGAGAGAAGGAAAGTTAAATATAAGCTCTGACAGATTCTCTTACACTGGAAAGACTTTGATATGGAGTAGCTATAAGCTATTATCAATTTCTCAAAGAAAAAAATAGCTCAATATGAAGAAATATATAATGAGTAGACTGATGATTAAGCAATCAAATCTTTGGCCATAACATCCTATGGAAAAAAAAGGAAAATATAAAAAGGGGGGAGGGGAAGAGATACTCAGGATCAATTAATTTCAATACAAAATACAGAAAATAGCACTAACCTGATGAAACTTTGAGCAATGAATCAATTTCTTTGTAAAATAATTTTATTCTCTCCTACATGATAGGAAGTTAATAATTAGGTGTCAGTTACAAAGTTCATATACAATCTGAAATCTGCTGGTAGTTCCCAAAATGGTAAAGGTTCAGAAACAGGGATTCTGGTCAGAGTAAAAAGACCCAAATCACAAAAACAAAAGAGAAATGACAATATGTCAGATATACTTATATAGAGATATATGTGTCTATATACTTATATAGAGATTAAGGAATTAACAAGATTGAAATATATGTTTGTCACTTTCATAGTGAATAAAATGGCAATTTGGCCAATGATTACCCAAAAAATGAAACCATACCAAAAAAAACAAAAACCTTATTAATGTTTTCTGAAGGAATGAAGACTAAGATGGAGTAATCAGTTCAAGTTATATTAGTTAATGTACCTTCTTTTTCTAAGCACTCTATATTATGTGTTGCTGAGAAATTTCCATTAGTGGCTCATTGATAAATAGAACTAAAATAGAATTTTTGGACCAGTGTTTATGGGGAAAAAGAAATCCAATGAAACATTTAGATAGTTTGTGGTTTCTTACAGATTATATAATGACAAAAAAGACACCATCAGGAGTAAAATTGCAGCTCCTATAAGTAATTGCATTAGTGACCCAGGTGTTACATAAATGATAACAAGTAATGCCAATAGGAAAAATAAAAATGTCTTATGTTTATCTATTGCCTTTCTTCTAAGTGCTCAAAACTCTTTACGGGCAATATCTAATTTCTCCTTCTAAGGTGGTAAGGGGTTTTGTTTGTATGGCTTTTGTGCTGAATTATAAAATGGCATGCCATAGGAACTCTTCTGTAGTAAAGATAGAAGGGTCCCTGAGAAGTCATCTACTTTACCCCTTTGCTGCCAAGACTGAATAATACCTGAGTCATGCCTATCTTGAGGTTTTCAGAAGACACTCATAGAATTCAGAAGAGACTAACATTACTTCAGAATAATACAAACCAATTCCTTTGGCAAGGAGATTCCACAAATCTTTACCTCTGGTGTTTCATAAACTTTAATGATTAAGAACCTCATGCAGACATCTAACTAACCTAAATCCCTAATTGAATCAGAGGATAACCAAAACAGATGAGACCTTAGACTGGTGCAACCTACTATATTATAATAGTTTGCTTGCTGGCTACATTCAAAGACGTCAGTAACTCATCACCATTTCTTTTTTGCTTTTTACTTTTTTACATTCATTTTTTACATATTTCCAAGCAGTTTATGTTGGGAGAGAAAAATCAGAACAAAAAGGAAATACCACAAGAAAGAAAAATGAAAAAAACAAAAAGGTGAAAACAGTGTCCATTGATCCACATTTGGTCTCCATAAGTCTTTGTCTGGATGTGGATATTTTCCATTCAAAGTTCATAGGGCTTGCCTTAGATCACTGAATTGCTGAGAAGAACCAAATCTATCATAGTTGATCATCATATAATCTTGTTGTTGATGAACTCATCACCATTTATGCAACATCCTGTCATATCTTTCATAATTATTAATACATCTGATAAAGGGAAAAATCTAAAGTGGTTTCAAGACATATAATCATACTGTGGCACAACAATTAGTCAACAAGCCTTTAAAACATTCTTGAGCTCATTTTTCTTTGTTCTGGGTTGATATTAAACAGCTTGCTTCTGTTTAAGTTATTAAGAGATTTTAAGCCAACAAGAACTGACTAGCAGGCAAAGGACAAAAGGATCTTACTCTCTGGAACCAATTTGAGTTTATTTTAAAGGTTAGAGACTTTCATTTATCAGGGAGAATGAAAAATGTTGGCCTAGGAAGTAAAAGTAGAGGCAAAATGAGACCCAGCAGAAGCAGCACTGGTCTTCAGACACTAACTGAGAATATTAAGGGAGAGAAAGACATTTGCTTAATCAAAACATCCATATTTTAAGTAGGGCAAGCTGAGGCACATTTCTTTGCAGAAGCCCAAAAGCACTCCCTGGTTTTTCTCTTGAAATTCTCAATAAAATGTTGAGGCTGAATGAAATGAGGCAGACAACAAGTACAAAGATAAATGAATACAAAATAGAAATCATGCAAAGAAATTTCTAGAAGATCAATAACAGTTGGGGAACAAGGAAAAGACTTTCTTATAGGAAAAGGAAAACTAAATGAACCTTCAAGGGAATTAAGGGTTAAAAGGAGGAGAAGGGAAGAGATAGAACATTCTGGACATTAGGGATGACTTATAAAAAAGGCATAGAAAGAAAAGATGAAATACTATGTTTTTGGGCCACCACAAAATTGTCCTCAGGAATTCTAGGTAAACAGGAAACTCAAATCCCAAAGGTATGAAGCACCACTCTGCCTCAGATTCAAACAATTCGTTTGGTAAAAGAATTTAAAATGCTATTTAAGTAGAGTCTAGGACTGTGTAGGAAATGTCAGCCATTTAAGGGCCAGAGCAGATCTCCCATATTACTGGTCATCTGAGACAGCAAATGCCAAGTGACATCTTGAAAAAAAGAAGTAGAGGAGGAAACTTGGCCAAAGAAGGAAATTCATAAATCTGAATATAAGAGCACCATTAGAATAGCAGAAGAAACAAATGATGTTACTGGGTATATAGAATAGATCACCTAATCATATGAAGACTATAAATGATGCCCTATTAATAGGGATAACAAAAATGTAACAGAAACAAGACACAATATCAGAGGGAATGGGGAGATTACTTTCCATTTACTAGCATATTAATAACTTAAAAGTAAAGTATAACTTGTTACCAATTTTTTTAAAGCAATATAGCAAGTTCCTATGTAAATTCCAAAATGGACAAATGTACAAATAAACTGATTAAAAATGTGGAAGCAATAAAGAACTCTTTTTTTGCTTATTTCTAACTCAGAGAAATGAATGGTCTTTAAAAAAAATAGAGAAAGTATATAGAACAAAGAGGAATCTGCTTCCTAATATGAGAGCCCATAAAAAATTTAAATTACATCCTAGGATACTAAAGGAACTTAAATATGTGATTTCAGATCTGGTGTTAATCTTTAAGAAAATGTGGAAACTGAGGTCACTGAAGATAGGAAATTGATCATTGTTATCTTGATTTACAAAAAGGAAAAAGAATAGATTATAAAAACTACAAATAAGTATATCTGATATCAATCCCTAGAAAAATTCTGTAACAGATGGTATGTGAATATTCAGGGGGAAAAAAAGTGATCACAAAGAGTCAACATGTGTTCACAAAGAATAAGCCATGCCAAATTCATCTCATTTCCCTTTTTGATAGGTTAAACTAGGGTGGTAGAAAGTTATTGCTTGATTTCAGTAAAGCATATGACAAAGGCTCACATTACAGTTTTGTGGCTAAAATAGTAAAACATTAATTGTATAATACTTTTAAGGAGATTCATAACTGGTTGAAAAATTGAGACCCAAGAGTCTTGACTAATAGTATAACATACCATAGTAAACAAAAGAATCAAAATCATCTCAAAGTGTTATAATATTAACTAGGAATACATAAAAAGTAGGAATACGTAATATGAATTGTAACAGATATAAATGTAAGGTCTTAAATTTAAATTTAATAATCAAATGTATTAGACAGAGACATCTGGCTTTATACATAACAGTTATTGGAGAGAGGGAGGGGGAATCTTTTGCTGTTCACACTCTGTGACTTAGATCCAATGCTAGGAGTTTTCCCCAAAGTCAAAGACAAGTAAGGAAGGTCCTTTTTAAACATATATAAGCAAAATATCCACAGCAGAACTTTAAATGTAAATTTTTACTGAAAACTTCTCTAGTCACTATTCCAGACACTTTATTTCTTATAATAAAGTATAAAAAAGAGGGATGAAGGAAAAAAAAAAAAACAATTCAGCAAAATTGATCAATATGTTGAAAACATTTGACACCATCAGCCGAATGTTATAATATTATAATATTCATTGTTCCTCTCACCTTTGAAAATAAGATGAAGAAGGAAACAGGGTAAAAGGAGAAAGAGTAGAAAAAAGGAGGGAGGAAAAAAGAAATAGGACGATGTAATATAGTTAATAAAAGTAACTGTGAAAATAATTTTAAAGCAAGTTTCTCTGCTAAAAGCCTCATTTCTGAAACATACAGAGAACGGAGTCAAATTTATAAAGAGAAGAGCTATTCCCCAGTAAATAAATGATCAAATGAACAGTTTTCAGATGAATTCATCAAAGCTATATATAACCATAAGGGAAAAAATACTCTAAATCCCTAAACATTGGAGAAATGCAATTTCAAACTATTTTAAGGTACTACTTTATACCTATTAGATTGGCTAATAGGGCAGAAAAGGAAAATGATAAATGGTGGAGACATTAAAGCACTGTTGGTGGAACTTGTGAACTGATTCAATCATTTTGTACAGCAAAGATTCTTAGATTCTGACTCCAAATGGGGTTGTGTAACTCAATGTGAGGGGAGGAGGGCAGTGACAAAAATTTGTCCATAGTAAAAGGCTTCTGAATACAACATTAAAATTAATTTAAACAACAACTTAATTAATTTAAACAACAAATTAATTTAAAATCAAACGTATTATGAATCTAAGGTGTTTCTAACAGTGCTTGATTGTCTTGCATCCTTGAGTGGGGATGCCCAGACTTGGAAATTCTTGCAATTTTTGGTAAAGTTCTGGGGAACTTTTGATACCTTTGTCCCTGGGACAGGAATTAAGGTGGCAAAGATAGGACAATTTGCCTCCATTCCTATCCCTAAAAATTCTCCCTAAGGTTGTCTCTTTAAAAAAGGGGGGGGAGAGGGATTTAGCCTAAAAGACCTTAAAACCAAGAAACTTAGGGTCTTTTGCAATACTGCCTAGCCTCAATAGGGGAGAACCAGGAAAAATAGCCCATTAATAGATCCACTAACCATATCTGTAGGCTTGATTTGTTTTGTTGTAGACAAGTCAAATAGATTGAAGTCCTATGTCCAAGCCTTTATGGTTTTGTCCCAAGATCCTAAGCACTGCAGGATGCTGCTGTTAAAATTTATTGGAGGGGAATTAAAAGTAGATACCAATCTCCTATATGACCCCCTCCTTTCCATTCTTTCAGGGACATGAGATTCTAATTCTGCCCATCCCATGCAGTCCTTCTCAGGAGACTTAAGAATCTCTTTCAAAACCACCCCCTTTTATCAAGATTAGAACCTTATAATAGTGTACAGCTTCTAGGGAAAATATAGCAATAATTTTAAGGTACCCTGACCTTAAAGTGCTTTGGTTCTAACAATCTGTCAATGAATCTAATGCCTTCTGGCTTTAGAATCAATGATCCTGAAGTGCTCCCTTCCCCCACCCTCACCTCCCAACATTAGAGAGTTATATTCTAACAATCTGCCCATCAAAGATTGTAAAAGTTTTCTGGCCTAGAAATATAATAATATTTCTTCCCTTGGACTTTAGGGAAGATATATTAATGATCCTGAAGCCCTCTGGACTTAGGCTGCTTTTGCTCTAAAATTTTATCTGATTCTGAAGTCTTCTGGCTTAGGATAGCTCTACAAACATTGCTAACTGTCAGAAAATCTGTTGGTTAGTGATACTCAAATTCCTGAGACAATAGACCACCCCTCAGTTCTATCTCTAGGCATAATATAAGCATATCAGGGAAATGGAGAACTGGATAAATTTGTCTCCTTGCTCCTGGTTCCTTGCTAATTTTTTTTGGAACTTAGCCTGCGTCAAATTGCCCTTTAACTTGAGATGGGTTCAAGTCTACAAATTCTTTTGAGACACCTTGAGACACTAGTCGATGACTTCAATCTTTTGGAGTCTCTTTCCCAATCTCAGCACTTGCAATATTTCTTCAACCACCCACCCACCTCTTGAGCTAAAAGCTCCCAGCCCTCCCATACAAGGGAAGGATTTTTTTCTCTCCCTCAAGATCCTGATTCAACCACCCCTTTTAAACTCTGCCTATTGAGAGAAGCAGCAGACTCTCAGAGTGGAAAACTCATGGTTCATGAACCTTTTTCAATGTCAGACCTTTCTTAGATTAAGGAAAACCTTGAATGTTACTCTGACAATCCCACTAAATATATTGAGGACTTTAAAGACATCTCCCTCCAATGTGATCTTTACTGGGGAGATGTTAACATGGATGTAAATTGTGTCCCCTTTGACTTTAGGGGAGCCCTGATGAGACTTTGTCACCCTTTTTTTGGGGGGGAGTTCTTGAGTCTCAAATTCTCCTTTGAAAGAACACCCTTAAGGAGACCAATTGGGCGGTCTCATTCAGTTGGAGATCATGGCCAGGAACATTCAGTTGGAGATCATGGCCAGGGACATGGTCTATTGAGTTGAAGATTAGTCCCTAACCACTCCCAGTAGTTCAAACTCCCAAAATAAATTATCTCTTTTCAATTTTAGATCTAGGCTGGGGGCACTGACAACACTGAGTAACCCAAACTATCAGTTAAATAATCTCATTCAATTTCGAATTGAAGCTTCAAGCCTCAGAAGGCTAATAAAAGACAACTCTGAACCTCAAATCTTCTCATAAATCCTAAAAAGGATTATGCTTGTCAAGGAGGCTGTTTTCTTAGCAAGCTGCTCTGCCAGGACTTTTGTCCATTGTAAAGATATTCTCTTCTTAGTGTTAATCTTTGCTATCTTCCTAATAGGACCTTTTGGCCACTAAGAAGTCTTGTCTTCTTAGCAAGGCTGGCTTCTCAGTGCCAATAAATCTCTTTGTACCACACAGATTTTGGGTTTGCAAATTCTTCTGCATAGGACTATTGCCTCCGAGCAGAGGGGAAACTCCCACCTCAATTCTCGCACCTCATCACAACTATCACTAACCTCATCATGTGCACCTCATCAATACCATTATCTCCTCTTGCTGTATCATAGAGAAGAAAAGGAGAAGTTTGAGGAAGATTTGGCTACAGCCTCTTTCTTCCCTAGGTAGATACCCCTCAGGTGCTATTGCTGTCCTAGTCTTAGACCCAGGTTACCAGATTACCAGAAAGGAAGTAGAGTGCTTCAAGTCATTGATATGCTAATTTTATGGTTTACAAGTAGAATTGAAGAGTAGCCTGGTAAGCACCTCATTGTTGTCTCAGAAACTTCATTATTACTGACCAACAGATTGTTATGTGGCAGCCAGCACAGTCTGTGGAACTACAGCACTCCCAAAGCCAGGTGACCTTAGGGTTACTGCCACATTTCTCCTAGAAGCTACACCCTATCAGCATGGTTTGACTTCATTGCAGACTTGGTTCTGAAAACACAACAAACTTTTCACTGTGCATGCACAATCACTGTCTAAAACATCTCAGGTCAGATGAAAAGATATATTAATAAGCAAAGTAAACCGAGCATAGAAAAAGGTAGATGAAGTGATGATTATACTACCTAATAATGAGAAAAAGAAACTGGACTCCCATCAAGAAGGATAACTCCAGAATCTTGAAAACAAATAATATATATTACTATAATATTATAAATGAAAAGAATATTAAGCCAAATGCTATGTAATTTGGAAGGATGAAACTTAGGAGTAGAGATGAGGAGAAGGGATTGTCAATGTGGAACATTGCATATCTTGTTGGAGGTGATTACTGAATTATTCTTTGTGGTGGTTGTTATTCTTTTTCAGAGGAAGACTTGAGAGGAGGAGGGTTAATAGATTTGGAAATGAAAATAATGTAGAAAGAAGAAACATAAAAATTTATGAAAACATTTTAAAATCTTTATTCTTTTAACCACAAACAATATCCATTCAAAAAGTAATTTATTATTATTGTGATAAGTAAGCTGATACTACCTTAAACTACTTGGTATAGAGTCCAAAACATAAATAATAATTCCCTTAGAATTCTGCCTTAAGACCAGATATTTATAAATTACAAAGCCCTGATTAAACACTTATTCTAAGCCAAGTAGGTGCTGAACTGGGGGAAAGGATATACATAAGTAGATATAATTCCTGCCCTCAAAGACCTTCCATTCTAAAAGAAAGAGTCAATACATAAAAGGGATCTGTGACTAGGAAGGAACATTTGAGTTTGAAATGTTGTAAAATGAATGAGTGGGAGTCATAGGGGAACAAACTATGGGAGCAATAAGATTTGAATTATAAGGGCAAGGTGACTATTGGGGAAATGGATGGATTGACTACAGCTCATGCTTAAATATAGTAGGCAAATGAGACAAACATCAATCAGGACAGCAGAAACACAAAGCAGGAGGTACAAATATGAGAGGGCTAAGTCCTCCACTGCTAGGTTTATGATTTATATGGCTAGTCAGATAGTGAGGAAATAGCAAGGGAGTTTAGTACCGTACATAAGAAGTATTATATTCAAAAGATAGAATCTTATTTTAATAGATACAAAATGTTCAGAGGAATAAAAATATCATCCTGTAAGGAATGGTTGAAGTACCTAGGGATTCTCAGAGAGAGAAAAAATTCAAAAGATATGGCAAATATCTTCAAATATCTGAAGAAAAATTATTAAAAATAGGAAAACAGTTGTTCCAAGTGGGCTCTACGACACTATTTCTCTTAGCAGCCACAAAATATATCTGTGTTCTAAGTGCAACCTCACAGACACAAATTCAGAATTCCACTTGGAAGACCACAGATCCTTGTGGATTTAGACAAATATCAATAAAGACTATTCACAGTAAGGACTTGGGAATAGGACAAAGGCTTATGAAAAGAAATTGTATGGTTGAACTCTGGATATTTTAGTATCTGTTTTTTCATCTTTTCTCAAGAGGTTTAAGGAACATTTCTTGTAGAAAAAAAAAAGAAGTGAAAATGAAAAGAAAGATTTATATGGATCCAATAGGGGTCTAGAAGCAAGAGGGGGCTATGTTTCTTAACTTAGTAAGGGCCTGTCTCTTCTCAGCATTAGCCTCATGTATATGTATATGTATATGTGTGTGTATAAATATATATGTATGTATATGTATATATATATGTATATATATACATATACATATATACATATACATATATACATATACATATATATATACATATATATATATATATATATATATATCTCACTCCCTGAAACTATGCAGGTCAGTATATACTTGAGATATGAAAAATTGTGAATTATAAATGTTCAGCATTCATTTATACATAATTCTCTTTGTCTAAGTTGGAATGACCTCCATTGTACTGGTCTTTACTACTCATCTATTATTCTTGATAAATTCAGTTCTGGCAACTACTGATTTATTAATATTAAAATATTATATAATTATTAATAATTAAATTGTTAAATATTAGGCCCAAAGAATTTAGATCTGTCCAAAACTACAGAGTGAACCAGGAGAAAAGAAACAAATTTTCCCAATATATAGTAGGAATAAGATTAATAAAAACTCATTCATCCAAAACTTTAACATTTACAAAGCATTTTCCTTATCCTTATGAGATAGTGTATTACTTTAATAATAATAATAATAATAATAATAATAATAACTAACATTTGTATAGCACTTACTATGCACCAAGTGCTATATACTAAACACAATTACTAACTCCTTTGATCCTTGCAACAATCTTGGGAGGCAGATGCTATTACTATCCATGTTTTACAGATGAGGAAACTGAAGGACAAAGGTGCCCTGTAGACAGTCACAGAGATAGTGTGAGGATGAGGAGTCGTCAAGCCTCTTGCAGAGATCTCTCCATCCCCAGGCTAGCACCCACTTTCTACCCCACCAGCCCATATTTCACACACCGGGCTTTAATCTCCACAATTAGAGATTTAGGGGGGAAAAGATTTGGTGGGGCTCTGAAATGAATGCAATAGGGTCACCACAAAGCAACAATCAACTGGTACATTTCCTAAGATTTTAGTTATTTTGCATTTCAATATCTAGCATCTGACACAGTGTTGAGACAGAAAGCAAATACACTGTCTTTATTTGCAGGTCTGTGATCATTGATAAGATACTTTCCATTTCTGTTGATTTGGATCTTTGTTTGATAATGCCTGATTGCCTTTTAACACTGACATAATACAAACTCTGTGTGTATGTGTATGTAGGAGTGTGTTTACATGTCAGTATAATTCAATGCAGCTAAGCTTAAGTGCAGAGAAAATAAATGCTCAGACCTTAATTAAGGTCTGCATTAAATGATCGGTCCCCATCACAAGCCTGGCTGATGAGTAGCTATTTGGCCACACACAGAGATGTGATTTCTATCCACTTTGCTAATCAGCAAGTTCAGATTTTCTGTTAATGTGACATTGATGAACAGGAATGATGTTAATGTGACATTGAAAAACAAGATTGACAGCTCAGGGTTGATTAAAATTAGCCAAGGTTCTTCAACTGAGGACAAAATGAAGGGGCTTTGAAAACAACTGGGTCAAACTTGTACATTTGAAACAGAAAGAAAACAAGAAAAACATATGTTTCCTGATGGCAATTAAAAAACCCAGTATGCTGCCAGATGACATAGTTCAATATATACATACAGCCACTAATCAAGTCTTACAAAGAATCATAGTCAGCAGCAAAGGCATGAATTTATACATATAAAGTTTTGGGCAAAGCATTTAATAAATGTTTAAGACTTTTATTCTAAAATAGAAATACTACAAACACAAACTAAAGATCTTTCAGAGCTGATGTGAAGGGTTGCAGTGATAAAAGCTAAGTGAAAGTATTCAAGGATGCACAAAATAGGCCAAAATGATATTTTCTATTTATAGTATTTCTGTGAGCTGAGGGATACATGTATGTGCATGTGTGTGTATATATACATGTGCAAGCATCATGAGCATATTCTCACATCAGAGGGGCCAAGATAGCTGCCCTCAGGCACCAGAGGAATCACCAAGTAAAACATAAAATGTGTCATCAATAAAATGGGAGCAGCGAATTTCATGAATGCTTTTCCAGTCTAGTCCTCCTTACTCCTTCCAATGCTACCAAAAGTACAATGAGAGTTTTCCTGAGGCCCAAGTCCAAATAGAAGGGGGATCATCCTAAAATTAGTGCCTTTTTTATGTGACACATATGCAAAGGGGATAAAACAAATGCCAGCCACAGCTTCCTTAATTTAACAGGCTATTCCACCAGGCCTACTCTATACAAAGTTGCATGAAAACATAAGAATACATGGTTCATGTTCAATATTAGATAATATCACCAGATTTTTACTGCTGGCCACATTAAAATGAATTCCCAAAGACAGTTTCACTCAAATGCTAAACTGTACCAAAGACAATCATAAGAAAAATATTAACACTCAACATCTACGTTACCTAACCACAGACAATGATCATTTTGGCATTGTGCAACAAGAGCTATTTAAACTGAAACATCCATTAAGGAAAATATATTAAACAGAAAAAAATGAGGAAATTAATATTTTGCCAGAAAGGTATGAGTCTAAACCATAATATAAACCTTCACTCATAATTTCTCAAACATATAATAATATTGCCTCCAGTGAAGTCGGGCTCCGATAGCTCATTATGGTGTTCAAAGATTCTAGATTTGAGCATAAGTTCTATCTAGCAAGTACTATCAAGCTATAAAAAGTTCAAATGTGGATCCAATGATAAACTATGTTCCTGTCATCCACAAAGCAAGTAGTGACATTTTTAAGTTGGATGCCAGGTGGTGAATTTTTCTGGCCACAGAAATTTATAAATCCTATCTGATAATATATCTCTATCCCTTACTAGGTGTTATACCTCAAAATGTTGAAGTCACCATTAAGGCTAACAAAAAGATCCCACTATGGCACCTCAAATGACACTCACTTTCTAAATGCCAGGAAACTAGATAGAAAAGAGTGAAATTTCTAAGCATTCTTAAGAAAAAAGGACAGGAGAAATAAGAAAACAGGATTTCTCACATTGTGTTTTATAATCAGATGAACCAAGTCAATCAGCAGAAGCGGATCTTCAATCGTTGCATTCCAAGTGCACTTCAAGGCTGTTTCTGGGTTATGCTCAATCCATGTAATTCTTATCCCAAAATTTCAAAACGGTTTTACAGAGGCTCTTTTTAAGCAACAAAGTAAGGAAGCACTTCAATCTCCAACTGTTAAGAGTCCTTATTCCTTGGTAAATAGTCTTTTTTTTTTTCACCTATAACACAATTTTGTTAATTATCTATTATTAAATACCTTCTCAAAAATGAATTTACATCTGAATTATCTCATTACTTCTGAGCAAATCAATTATTAACTCTATAGAACAAAATAATTAAATAGCTATAATTGTTCTTCTAAGGTTTTGATTTAGGTAGTTTTAAAAGTTGTGACTAGGAAAATTTTGACTACCATAACCAAAATCCCATATACATTTTTTTTTAAACAAAGAAATCAATTTACCAAAATCACTAGCAAAACAGAAATCAGGGAGTAAATATGAGAATATATGCTAGACAATACAAAATGAATGAGTTTTTCTACTGAATTCTAGATCTCATCTAAGAGGAAACTCCCTGTAGTCCCTACTGCAAAACTTAATTTTTTTTAAATTAAAGCTTTTTATTTTCAAAACATATGCATAATCCCATATACTTTTAGAAGAGAAACTTATTAAATAGTTTCTTATTTTATTTTAGCAATCAGGCTAACAAAATTCACATGTTATTCTAATCACAAAACAGAATTGGAGAGCTATTTAAAATCTGGAAAAAATATTAAAGTAGTTTAGTAAATTGAAATATTATTAGAGATATTATGAGGATCATGGAGGAGCCAGGAAGGATGAAGATTTTAAAAATATTCATCAGATAAGTTATAATTTAACTTAGATCATCTTATAGTTAAAATATTGCAGCCATATTCCCTTCATCCATGGCTGGAAGACAGAATCTGAGTCTTGGGACAACACAAAACTCTATGGACGTAGTAACATCTTAAAAAAAACAAAAACAAAAAAAAACAAAGAACACTAAAATGCTAATGATGTCTTTGATTCTTAAGTTTTGGGTTGTTTCTTATAAACCAGGAAAATCTAAGATGGTGAACTCTTTAAAATACACCAAGTTTTGCTCAATTTATGAGAAAAAATTAAATATTCCAAAGAAAATTCAATTATTATATATAAAATTACTATCTAAATATGTTTTTAAAATTTAATGTCAGAAATGATTATTTTATCATTAGTTCTAGTTACATAAAATGTTTCTAAACTATAATTCAACTTTTCTCAAGTTTCCATGTTTTCTATGAACTCAATTTCTAAGAGAAGCAGTGGGAATAATGAACAGAAGAAAGCTGGCCTTTAAGCTAGGAAGATCAGCATTATAGTTCTTCCTCAGATATATAATAGAGACAAGATACTAAAGTTTTCCACTGTTCCAATCCATGGTATGAAACACATACTCTTCCATACATAAAGAGCTTTGCAGGACACATTTATTTAGTTTTAAAATGTTATCCATGTCTTATTGTATTGTTATTTGTCTTTTTTTTTTTTTTTGGTAACACTTTCCAAATTACATTTTAACCGGGTCTCCTTGAAGAACTATATGAAGCCTGTGTTCTAGGCAACTCACTGAGGTGGCAAATGTCAAATAAAGTCTTACTTGTATACCAATGACATCACAGGTTCAGTTTCTATTTCTGTTTCTAAACTCCTTTTTTGGAATTACCCTAATGATTCCTTCAGCTTTGATTTCTTGAGGCTCGTTTTAAGCTGTCTTATTTTTATTGAGGAAAGAAGGTAAGGGGTGGAATAATGAAAGGATGTCTTCTACATGATAAGTTTTAATATATGGTAGAAAGAGAAAAAGAGGTGGTGACATGGGAAGAAAGGTTAAGGAAAAATTGGATCCAAATGAGTAAATGAAATGATTCTGTGGTGTGTATAAGGTGTGTTTTTAGTCAAGAAAAGAGAAGAAAGGCAAAATCTCAGATAATTTTGAAACACAAGGCAATGGGATGGGTGTCTTGGCTAATCTTTGGCCAGAAAGAGAGCTGCCTTTATTTCAGTAAAATTCCTATATTGCACTGGCACAGAGGTGAAATGGGAAAGGTCATAATGGGGAAGAAGAAGACACAAAAAACAAATTGCAAGGGTGCCTAGATGGAAACAGATGTTATATTCCTTTCTTCTAAAAGGAATAGGCTGGACCTTTGGGCATATATATGGCAGTGACAGTGATACCATGAGGTGGTGCTACAGATTTTTGTACTAAATTTAGAGAAGCTTGAAAGTTTTTAGTTCCCCCAGGATCACATTACAGGGTCTCCCAAGAACAGCTGCACTGATAGCTAGCGACACTCCTTTGGATGAATATTCTCATCAGTCTCAGTTGCCTAAAATACTGCTAAGTAGTTAACAATGATGTGTCCTTAGCATGAGCCCCAAGACATATTTTATGCATGGCTAAAACTGATAGTATAATTCTTGGAATCTATATTTAGTTTTAAATACAGAAAACTTAGTTTACAAAATAAGAGGGGTAACACTGGCTTAGGGAGGAGAGAGCTGATCTCAAACCCACAGAGACCTGTGTTGGAGTCTCACTTCAGCTACATACTGCTGAATGACCCTGTCTCCATCCTCTTCCCCTTCTAATCTATCAAAGGCAGCAAAAACATCCAGTTTTAGTAGTAGGCCTCATCAGAAATCTCTAGTATGTAGGTTGGATGATTTTTTAAAAACTAGTAACAGTCATGAATTTCAGTGATAAGTCAAAATAAGCAGATGCCAATCTCATCTCATATCTCACAAAAAGCCCCATGTACCAATGAGTGTTTAGTTTAGTTTAAAAAGTCAACTGAGTACTAACTGCATCAAGATACCTTTTATTTAAAATTAGAGGCATAGGATTTACTATAAACTTAATGAAAAGTCAAAGGAGAAATATAAAAGAATTTAAAAAGGCAACAGCTGGTAGAAAGTGTGAACATCCTTCAAAGATGCAATGGGGCCAGAAGACTTTTCAATAAAAGCAGGAAAACACTAGGTGGTAAAGAAATGGATACTTTAGATCTCATGCTGCAGAATATATTCAGTATTCTTCTGGATGCTAAGGGAGCCTTGGATAACATCTTCTGTCTTAATGAGCTATATATTCTACTCCCAGCTGTTCAAAACACTAAATATGTTGTGACTAAGAAGCAATATGCACAAACTCCAGTCAGACTCAGGAGTTCAGGGGGAAAACTAAATTACATATGGATTGATCTGGGGCTGATTTTGGTGGCAAATATTTTTTAAGAATTCCACATTCTTTCTCCCCTAAGAGTATTTGTTCTCTAGTTTCTTCTAATCTTGTTCAGTCAAAGAATTCTAGATCTGAGCATTTGGGCATCCTGATAAACAAATTATTTTCCCTCATCTTGGAGAACTGCTAGGAGATTTTTTTTTCCTCAGTTTTATTGATGCTAATTTTTAAAAACATTATCGATACTACCCAATGACCACCTCCACTCATACAGCCCTTTTTTGTAATAAAATATCATAAAACTTAATTAGCAAGAAAATGAATGAAATAATAAATTAGACGAGGAACTCTTCCTTCCAAGAGTTTGGGCATAGGGGGAAAAAAATCTTTAAATTAAGTGATTAAAGAAGAAAGTTTGAAACTTCACTGCCTGTTCAGGTTAGGGAAAACCATCTAATAATGAACCCAACAAACTATATAGTTACTAGTACAGTGACATATTTCAGCACTAGAAAGCAGCATGTATGTATTAAGAAAGAAGCTACTGATAGTGTTTTTAGTTCAAAAGTCTTAAGTGAGAGATTTGCCATATGTATTTCATTTGTACATTCAGAATCCAATAGGCCAACTAAGAAGATTTAAATATCCTTCAATACAACTACAAAATAGACCTACAAACCAATATTCCTATCACCAGTCTGGAACACCTGAGTATACTGCTTTCTGGTCTCAGAATAATATAAAGATTTGTTTTATCAGCTCATGTTTGACATACTGTTTTCTCTTTTTTAATGACCTAATATTTCTATTTTAAAAATTTTTTAAGGGGCAGCTAGGTGGCGCAGTGGATGGAGCACCAGCCCTGAATTCAGGAGGACCCAAGTTCAAATCTGGTCTCAGACACTTAACAGTTCCTAGCTGTGTGATCCTGGGCAAGTCACTTAACCCCAGCCTCGGGGGGGGGGGGGGGGTGCATTTTATTTGATATACTGTTAAGAAAGAAAGATAAGGATGATTTCTAATTCCTTTTTTTTTCCCCTCACTAAAAACAGGAAGAGATAACTCCCAATTGTTTTTAGAAATGAACTCCAAAAATATATTTGTCATGGGAATTGATGACTCTGTTTTATAATATTTTATGGCTATAAGTCAATATACAAAAGGCATAAGACTACCTTTTAGCTAATCCATTTTTCTATAATAAGATTTTATTCAATTTTATGTATCAAAGATATATAAGGAATATATTAAGGAACACTAAAACCTTTTGTTCTCCCAAATTTACCTTTGACTCCTATGCTTTGTTATATTTGCCTCTAATCAATATACATTTGTTAAATATCTACAATGTGCTACCAGTGGTCCTCAAACTTTTTAAACAGGGGGCCAGTTCACTGTCCCTCAGACTGTTGGAGGGCTGGACTATAATAAAAACAAAAGCCCATTTGACATAACCCGGAGGGCCGTATAAACATCCTTAGTGGGCTGCATCTGGCCCACAGGCCATAGTTTGAGAACCCCTGCTAGGCTCTCTGATCAGCATCTAAATATACAGAGAAACCAAATAGTTCTGCTTCTAAGGAGCTTAACACTCTACTATAGAAGGGATAGACTTCAAGTAAATGTCAAATCAATGTTATAATTTTATTTGGTAAAGGGAGTTTCTAAATTAGGTGCTCCCCATACTGAGGAAATCATTGATGATCCTTCCAAAATTTGTAAATTCAAAACCAATTTGATATTTGTATGTTGGCAATGGTGCCATTTGTGTTATGATTCCTTATTAAGATCTATAGTTTATATTTATAATATTGTAACATAGTAAAGAAAAATAACTCTGAAAGACTTGGGAATTCTGTTTAATGCTATGAAAAATCACAGTTCCAAAGGACCTAAAACTAAACAGGCAGTCCAGAGATGAAGGGTGCTGATTGGGACATGTTTTTAAACAGGCCGATATAGGAATTAGTAGTCTTGGTAGATTATGCATGGTTTTTTACAAGACTTATTTTTCTATTTCTTTCTTTTTTTTTTTTTAAATGGAGTAAAGGTGGGAAGTAGATAAAATATTTTATAAAGAAAAGAAATGAAATAAGAAAAAAACCTGATAGTGAGATGATGATGACAAGAATAAGAATAAAAAAACTACTATAACATATTTTGCCAGGAGGGAGAGAGGGGGTTTTTTAAAGGGCTTTTGTAGCATCTTTCCCTGTACTGTAATCATCCCAGCAGCAAAAACAGATTTAAGGAGTAACAGATATATTATAGGAAGGAGGAGGTAGACAAATGGAAGCAACAAAAATCTCGTATAAAATTCACTTAATCACTCCCCTCTCCCTCCAAAAAATTAGTTCCCCAGTATTTTCTCAGATGGACAACAAATAAAGCCAATATGTACTTGGAAAATGTTTATTTTTGACTGAATAATTTAAACCACATTGGCTTATATAGAAACATTTTTCCATGACATTATGGTTAATCTTTTTCTTTGCTTCATTATCTTTTCCTCTTTTCCTAATCCAGAATTTTAGTTGAACTCTATACTAAGCTTCTTTTGCTTTATGTTACTTCATTTCTAATGAAGCTTAACAACAAATGAAATCCCTATGTAATTCCAGTTGATGGCCTGGAAAATCAAAGCCTTGTGTTTATGGGTGGAAAGACTATAGATGATAGAAAACAACCAAGATATATTTTTAATTGGGATACAGAGGGAGCTGCATCACATGATAAAGAAAAAAAGAAGTCATTCCTTTAAATTACTCCATTTCACTAAATAAGGCCATAAGTCATAATAGTCACTGCAACCTACTGATAGCCAATCTTGAACATCTGCAATTTTTGCAACTTCAAGTATTCAGGTAATTTTAGTAGTCATTTCATTTTCACTTTCAACTTGGCAATTCTTTATATTTGAGGTTATACACAGAAGAGGAAAAAAAATTAAAGTTCATTATACACAAGTTTGCCAAGCAGAAGATATCCTACTAGGCTTTCTGATGCTCCTATAACATTAGACCCTTAAGGATCTCAAACAAGATTAAAAGCAGATGTTATTAATGGGTTATTTCAAGTGCATCCTTCATAATGTCCAATGCTATCCATCAGACTTGAAGGATAGAATTTGGGAACTGATATTAAAAATATCATCAGCTTCTGATGACAGTGACTAAATCCCAGAAACTTCTGCCTTGGTTTTTCTATGAACAATTAAAGTAAAGAGATTTAGAATAGTGTAATATATAGTACAGCATCCTCACAACCACCATATGATGGTGAAAGGTGGATTCAGATTGAAAAATGTTTTAGTTTTAAGAATTTTATTTGCTGTATAGTATTTATGTTACTGTAGATTTTCTTGTTATGAAAAATGAATATTGTCTGAAATCAATGTTGCTTTAAATTGGGAGGGTAGCAAAAAAAAAAAATCACAATCCTCAAAAATCAATGGAGAGAAAAATGTTTTGTATGTTACTAGTTTTATTTTATGTATCACATCTTATGATTTATTTCATGGTCACTGCATAAGGAAAAGGGCATATTATCAGAATCAATGTTTCTGTTAAAGAATTGTACACAGAAAAGTATACATGACAAGCTTGGTAAAGGGAGATGGCTCCCTCTTTGATTCGCTATGTGTTCAACCTCACAGATTTTTTTTAAGCCCATACCAGCAGGAGGTCAAGCTCTTTATCCTAGGGTAGCTGAGACAAGTGGATAGATAGCCAAGAGAGGTAAGAACTTGATAGTGAATGCGTGGGTCTCTCACAGATTATGTGTTCATTTGGGAGTTAACAGGTCAGGGCATTATGTGAGCAAGTAAAATAAAGACTTTAAGTTTTCACATGACTATTCTTGAGTACGCTATCAGTTATTAAACTACAATTCAAGAAATCGTAGCCAGAGGCCTCAGAGGAGGCAGCCAGATAGAATTAGTTGACATTGAAAAGGTCAGGACTTCCGGCCAAGATGGCGGTGTGGAGGCAGCAGCTGCTTGAGCTCCTCGTTTTCTCTCAGGATTTACTTCATGACAAGCCTCAGAATTAATGCTTGACTGGAAAAGAAACCCACAAATAATCACCAAGAGAAGACATCCTTAAAATTCACCAGAGAAGGTCTGTGTTTGCTCAGGGGAGGGGACAAACAGACTGGGCGCAGACTGAGGGCAGGAATCGAGAGTGAGACAGGCAGCTCACACAGCTCAGACCAGAGGGGCAAGGGTAAACTCTATGCCGTTTCTGCAAAAAGACTTTTACCCCAGTGTGGATATTCTGCCTTGGCAGCAAGCCAGGAGCAGCGGGAAGGGTGTAAACACCGGAGGTGAAGATTAAAACCCCAGAAAGCTAGAGTCTCTCAGAACCCAGCCAATCCCAACGCCCACCTGGAGTGACTCCAGGTTCTTAGAGCCTCAGAGCGCAGACTCAGCACAGCCATCGCTGTCCTGTAAGTGGCTCGCTGCTGCCCTACCCCCAGTCTGTAGAGGAAGCCCATTAACACCATCCAGCCCCATCCCTCCCAAAATAGACCAATTGTTTGTCTTGTCAATTTGTTTTCTTCTATTCCGCTCTTGACAAAATGAACAAAAAATTCAAAAGGGCTCTAACCATTGACAGCTTCTGTATGGAGAGAGAGCAGACTTCAAACACTGAGGAGACTAAAAACAGACTGTCCCCAGAGGAATCCCCTAAGGGGATATGTTCTGCTCCTCAATACAAAAGAACCTCATAGAGGAAATCAAAAAGGCTCTCACAAGAGAGCTGGAAGAGAAATGGGAAAAGGAAAGGGAAGCTTGGAAAGAGGACCTGGAGAAGTCATCCCATGCATTTAAAGATAGAGTGGATAAAGAAATCAAATCATTGAGAAACAAGATTAGTGAGCTGGAAAAGGTAAACAACTCCAAGGAAAACAGGATTAGTGAGCTGGATAAAGAAATCAGCTCTCTAAAAAATAAAATGGATAAAATGGAAAAAAAAATTCCATAGAAGAAAAAAACTCACTTAAAAACACAATTGGACAATTACAAAAAGATATAAAAAAGTGAGTGAAGAAAATACATCATTGAAAATTAGACTCGAACAAGTAGAAATGAATGACTTAAGGAGAAACCAAGAGGGAGTCAAGCAAAACCAGAGAAATGAAACAATTGAAAAGAATGTCAAGTACCTTATTGGAAAGACAACAGCCCTGGAAAACAGATCCAGGAGAGACAATTTGAGAATAATCGGACTCCCTGAAAAATGTGAGGAAAAAAAAGAGCTTTGGCAGTATTTTCGAGGAAATTATCAAAGAGAACTGCCCAAACATTTTGGAAACAGAGGGTAAAATAGACATTGAAAAAATTCATCAATCACCTACTGAAAGGGACCCGAAAATCAAAACGCCAAGAAATATAGTGGCCAAGTTCAAGAACCATCAGACAAAGTAAAAAATATTGGAAGCTGCTAAAAAAAAGCAATTCAGATATGGAGGAGCCACAATAAGGATAACGCAGGATCTAGCAGCATCCACATTAAAAGAACGCAGGGCCTGGAACATGATATTCCAAAAGTCTAAGGAACTTGGTATGCAGTCAAGAATGACTTACCCAGCAAAAATGAGCATCATTTTCCAGGGAAGAAGATGGACATTTTACGAAATAAATGAATTCCATCTATTCTTGATGAAAAAACCAGACCTACATAAAATGTTTGATCTTCAAATACAGAATTCAAGAGATTTCTAAAAAGGTAAAAAGAAATCTCGAGAACTATACTTCTGACATAAAAATATGTAAAGAACATTTGTATAATTTGTCCTAGAAACTAGAGATGGAAAGGAAATTATATCATAAAAAAGTGTAAAGTGGTGGTACTACATCTCATGAAGAGGCAAAGGTAACCTATTATATCTGAGAGAAAGAAAGAAGGGAGATGAACATAGTGTGTATCAATAGGCATATTCGATTTATGGTGAAACTTCTTCCACTTCATTGAAAAGTGAGAGGGAAGGAGTAAGCTAAGAGGAAGGGAATACAGAAATTGTGAGGAAAAGGGGTAAAATAAGGGGAGGAACGTTAAGGTGGGGGAGGGATCCTAAAAAGGGAGGGCTGTGAAAAGCAAGTGGTGTTCACAAGTTTAATACTGGGTAGGGGGATAAGAGGGAAGGAAAGGGGAAAAGCATAAGCAGGGGTTAATAGGATGGCAAGCAAGATAGAATTAGTCATTCTAACCATAAATGTGAATGGAGCAAACTGCCTCATAAAGAGGAAGCAGTTAGCAGACTGGATTAAAAGTCTGAATACTACTATATGTTGTTTACAGGAAACACATCTGAAACAGGGTGAGACATTCAAACTAAAAGTAAAAGGGTGGAGCAGAATTAACTTTGCTTTAGGCAAAGCCAAAAAAGCAGGGGTAGCCATCCTCATCTCAGATCAAGCAAAAACAAAAATTTATCTAATTAAATGAGATAAGGAAGGGCATTATATCCTGCTAAAGGGTAGCATCAATAATGAAGCAGTATCAATATTAAACATATATGCATCAAGTGGTGCAGCATCTAAATTCTTAAAAGAGAAATTAAGAGAGCTGCAAGAAGAAATAGACAGCAAAACTATAATAGTGGGAGATCTCAACCTTGCACTCTCAGAATTAGATAAATCAAACCACAAAATAAATAAGAAAGAAGTCAAAGAGGTAAATAGAATATTAGAAAAGTTTGATATGATAGCTCTTTGGCGAAAGCTAAATGGAGACAGAAAGGAGTATACTTTCTTCTCAGCAGTACATGGAACCTATACAAAAATTGATCATATACTAGGTCATAAAAACCTCAAAATCAAATGCAGGAAGGCAGAAATAGTAAATGCATCCTTTTCAGACCACAATGCAATCAAAATTATATTTAATAAAAAGCCAGGGGAAAATAGACCAAAAAATAATTGGAAACTAATCTTATACTAAAGAATGATTGGGTAAAACAGCAAATCATAGACATCATAACTTCACCCAAGAAAATGACGATAATGAGACATCATACCAAAATGTGTGGGATACAGCCAACGCAGTAATAAGGGGAAGTTTTATATCTCTACAGGCCTACTTGCATAAAATAAAGAAAAAGAGGGCCAATGAATTGGGCTTACAATTAAAATTGCTAGAAAAGGAACAAATTAAAAACCCCCAGACAAACATGAAACTTGAAATTCAAAAAATAAAAGGTGAGATTAATAAAATTGAAAGTAAAAAAACTATTGAATTAATTAATAAAACTAAGAGTTGGTTCTATGAAAAAACCAACAAAATAGACAAACCCTTAGTAAACCTGATTAAAAAAAGGAAAGAGAAAAAGCAAATTGTTAGTCTTGAAAATGAAAAGGGAGAACGCACCACTAATGAAGAGGAAATTAGAACAATAGGAGCTACTTTGCTCAACTTTATGCCAATCAATTCGATAACTTAAATGAAATGGAAGAATACCTTCAAAAATATAGCTTGCCCAGATTAACAGAGGAAGAAGTAAGTAGTCAAAATAGTCCCATCTCAGAAAAAGAAATAGAACAAGCTATTAACCAACTTCCTAAGAAAAAATCCCCAGGACCAGATGTATTTACATGTGAATTCTACCAAACATTTAAAGAACAACTAACTCCAATGCTATATAAAGTATTTGAAAAAATAGGGATTGAAGGAGTCCTACCAAATTCCTTTTATGACATAGACATGGTACTGATACCTAATCCAGGTAGATCGAAAACTGAGAAAGAAAACTATAGACCAATTTCCTTAATGAATATTGATGCTAAAATCTTAAATAAAATATTAGCAAATAGACTTCAGAAAATTATCCCCAGGATAATACACTATGACCAAGTGGGATTTATACCAGGAATGCAGGGCTGGTTTAATATTAGGAAAACTATTAGTATAATTGACCATATCAATGATCAAATTAATAAAAACCATATGATCATCTCAATAGATGCAGAAAAAGCATTTGATAAAATCCAACATCCATTCCTACTAAAAACACTTGAGAGTATAGGAATAAATGGACTATTCCTTAAAATAATAAGGAGCATATATTTAAAACCTTCAGTAAACATCATATGTAATGGCAATAAACTAGAACTTTTCCCTGTAAGATCAGGAGTGAAACAAGGTTGCCACTATCACCATTACTATTCAATATATTACTAGAAACTCTAGCCTCGGCAATAAGAGCCAAGAAAGAGATTCAAGGAATTAGAGTACAAAATGAGGAAATCAAACTATCACTCTTTGCAGATGACATGATGGTATACTTAGAGAACCCCAAAGACTCTGCTAAAAAACTATTAGAAATAATTCAGAATTTTAGCAAAGTTGCAGGATACAAAATAAATCCACATAAATCCTCAGCATTTTTATACATTACCAACACAATCCAACAGCAAGAGATACAAAGAGAAATTCCATTCAAAATAACAGTCGGTAGTATAAAATATTGGGGAATATATCTACCAAAGGAGAGTCAGGAATTATATGACCAAAATTACAAAACACTTGCCACAAAAATAAAGTCAGATTTAAATAATTGGAAAGACATTCAGTGCTCTTGGATAGGCCGAGCGAATATAATAAAGATGACAATACTCCCCAAACTAATCTATTTATTTAGTGCTATACCAATCAGACTCCCAAGAAACTATTTTAATGACCTAGAAAAAATAACAACAAAACTCATATGGACGAAGGAAAGGTTGAGAATTTCAAGAGAAGTAATGAAAAAAAAAAAAAATCAAATGAAGGTGGTCTAGCTGTACCAGGATCTAGAACTATATTATAAAGCAACAGTCACCAAAACCATTTGGTATTGGCTAAGAAATAGACTAGTTGATCAGTGGCATAGGTTAGGTTCACAGGGCAAGATAGTGAATAAAAATGGCAATCTAATGTTTGACAAACTCAAAGATCCCAAATTTTCGGATAAGAATTCATTATTTGACAAAAACTGCTGGGAAAACTGGAAATTAGTATGGCAGAAACTAGGCATGGACCCACATTTAACACCACATACTAAGATTAGATCAAAATGGGTCCAAGATTTAGGCATAAAGAACGAAATCATAAATAAATTGGAGGAACATGGGATGGTTTACCTCTCAGACTTGTGGAGGAGGAAGGAGTTTGTGTCCAAGGAAGAACTAGAGACCATTATTAATCACAAAATAGAAAATTTTGATTACACCAAATTAAAAAGTTTCTGCACAAACAAAACTAATGCAAACAAGATTAGAAGGGAAGTAACAAATTGGGAAAACATTTTTATAGTTAAAGGTTCTGATAAACAGAGAATTGACTTTAATTTATAAGAAATCAAGCCATTCTCCAATTGATAAATGGTCAAAGGATATGAACAGACAATTTTCAGATGATGAAATTAAAACTATTTCCACTCATATGAAAGAGTGTTCCAAATCACTATTGATCAGAGAAATGCAAATTAAGACAACTCTGAGATATCATTACACGCCTGTCAGATTGGCTAAGATGACAGGAACAAATAACTATGAATGTTGGAGGGGCTGTGGGAAAACTGGGACACTGATGCATTGTTGGTGGAGTTGTGAAAGAATCCAGCCATTCTGGAGAGCAATCTGGAATTATGCCCAAAAAGTTATCAAAATGTGCATACCCTTTGACCCAGCCATACTACTACTGGGCTTATATCCCAAGGAACTACTAAAGAAGGGAAAGGGACCTGTATGTGCCAAAATGTTTGTGGCAGCCCTTTTCATAGTGGCTAGAAGCTGGAAGATGAATGGATGTCCATCAATTGGAGAATGGTTTGGTAAATTATGGTATATGAATGTTATGGAATATTATCGTTCTGTAAGAAATGACCAACAGGAGGAATACAGAGAGGATTGGAGAGACTTACATCAACTGATGGTGAGTGAAACAAGCAGAACTAGGGGATCATTATACACTTCAACAATGATACTGTATGAGGATGTATTCTGATGGAAGTGGATATCTTCAACATAGAGAAGAGCTAATACAATTCCAATTGATCAATGATGGACAGAATCAGCGACATTCAGAAAAGGAACACTGGGAAATGAGTGTAAACTGTGAGCATTTTTTTTGTTTTGTTTTGTTTTGTTTCTCTTCCCAGATTATTTTTACCTTGTGAATACAATCCTTCTTTTGCAACAACAACAACAAAATTCGGTTCTGCACATATATATTGTACCTAGGATATACTATAAGATATTTAATATGTATGGGAATGCCCGCCATTCAGGGGAGGGGGTGGAAGGAAGGAGGGGAAAAACTTGGAACAGAAGGGAGTACAAGGGATTATGTTGTTAAAAAAAAAAAAATACCTATGCATATGTACTGCCAAAGAAAATGTTATAATTATAAAAATTAATAAAAAAAAAAAAAAAGAAAAGAAAAGATCAATGACCAGAGGTTCTCTGATTCCCTGGGAATTAGGAGAGACTGGCAATGTAAAATACCTAATAACACCAAGGCTTTAATGAAGTGACTGCTCAGAGTTAAGTAATAAACAGTATTTTACAAACAACAACAACAAGGAAAATATTATGGTTCGTGGTGATCACAGAAAATATGAAAACATATAAAGTAAGCAGACCCCCAAAAACAATACACACAAATGGGAAGAAAAACAAACAATCAAAACTGAAAGCTATGAAATTATAATGCTCAGGTTCGATGCCAAAGAAGAGACACAAGAAGGCACCTCCCTTCTTCTCACCTATCCAAAGGTAGAAACTAAAAATGTGAGAATTTTAAACTGTAGTTTTGGTGTATATACTTTTTTTCCATTCCCTGGGAAAAACAGCAAAAGAATATTTTAGAAAGTGATATAAAAACAAAGGATATAAATAAAAATTAAAATATATTAACAGAAAATAACATGAGGATAACTTTATTGGGTTTAAAAATAAGAGTTCTTTGGAGGTCTATGAATGGATATTTGAGCAACCAAAATGAAAAAACAGAGTTCAATTATACCTGATATTCTAAAGTAATGATCCCCAAAAGATAGATAAAAGAGAAGAGGGAAAAAGTATTTATATAGCACCTATTTCATGCCAGATTCTATGCCAAGCAATTTACATATTATCTCATTTGATCCTAAAAAACAATCTTGGGGCTTCCTCTCTTCGATAGTCTACTCGAAGAGTGGGACGCCCTTCTCGCGAGAAGTACAATAAACTTTGCTTTTCTCTAGAGCTCTCTCCAGCTTTTTTATTAAATGGTGACCCTTCACCATTTCCGTACCACACAGTTTGGGGGCTAGTCCGGATCCTTTACTCGGTGAGTAAGTGAACTCCTGGGTGCTAGTGGGATGGCGCCCTGCCTTGATTTAGGCAGCCCGCCAGCTTCCAGGGGCTTCTCCTTGCTCCCTGACGTAGAGTGGACCCGAAGTGGAGAAACTCAGAGAAAAGCAACGGAAACTCCGCGGTGAAAATCCCAACCGGTTGGTGGAGGACAGATCAGTCAAGTATTTTGTTGCGCAGCAACCCAGAGGTAAGCGTCCTGTGAAGCCCCTTGAGTCTAGTTATAGGTTCTGGAGGGGGCTGTAGACGGTAGACAGGAAGAGAGCTAGGCCTTCCTGGGTGACTGAGTTAACTGGTGACAGTTAGCGTGTTTGGGCGTTTAGGAGTCTGTTAAACTCCTTCCAAATTCAATGGGTGTGGCCTAGTCCCAGCCAGCCCTCGCGGAGAGAAATGAGAAAAATATCAGAAAATACCGGTAGATATTCCCTTGGGAGATAAATTAAGTAATTGGAACAAACTGCCAAAATATGAGGAAAAATAAAAAGCAAGAAAAAGCGGATAAGGTATTGTTGTTTTGTTGCAGACTGGTGGTGCCAAAAGGATTAAATGGTACCTGAAAGGAAGGACCTGAGAGGATTTAATTCCATTAGCCCTTCCAGGGGCCTTTGGGCCGGGAGGAGAACTAGGTCTTTTGAAGCAGGGGTCGTTTCAGCTGACCAGAAATAGCTGTTAGTAGATCCCATTTGGGATCAGAAACCCTGTACATGGGGAAGTATGTGGGATTGAGCGAGTGAAGATGGTGGCTTCCTTCCTCTTCCCACGAGTCCTGACTGCAGCAGGGCCACGTGGGCCGGGGGGGAAAGAAACCGCTATTTGGTGAAGTTCATTGTTTTAAATCTGATAGCAAAGTAGTTTTATATTATTGGGAATTTAAAGCTGTGATTGGGATTTTTAGTTAAAACATAGGTTTTTAAAACAAAATGCTGGTAACTTACTTAGGGGAGGTTGTGGTTGTATATCCCTACTTAGATGGTATGTTTGCTAGAGGTATTGGGTAATTTGTAACTGAGCTATGCCTTAAGTGTTTGTCAGCTCTGTTGGGCATGTATTAAGTTTTATGAAAGTTGGGTCAGTTACTTGCGAACATTGAAGTGTAAAGTTTAAAAATATATACATATATTTACTTAAAGATGGGACAGTAAAAGTAATTAATAGTTTAAATGGAGCTATGATATATTGGGTCGGGAAGCATGGTGGTGTGGGGGAAAGGTGACCACGTGGAGAGGTCCCTCCCATTAAGTATAGTGGGTTTTTTTTTTTGTTTGTTTGTTTGTTTTTAATAACTGCACCTCCTTGCTGATTTAGATATTAATTATTTCTACTGTTTAAAGGAACAGCCTACATTTATATGGTGTTAATAACTGAATGTTTTATTTTTATTTTTCAAGTCTATAACTGTTCTAAGGAGTTGGAACTGAAGTTTTCTGAAAACAAGTTATTCAATATTTATTTACATGCCTGATAGTCTCCTTGTTTAAAGATTATTTTAATCTGATCTGATAATTTGATAGGGTTATTTGCAAAAATTTTAATCCTGCTTCCTTTTTGTCCCCTGTAGAACAGAACTATTGCTGTATAAAACTGTATGACTATTGCTATTTTGGGAAATTTACTAGTCTGTTGTGTATAATATGATAATTTCTGTAAACAGGGGGGGGGAAGGGAAACTGAGATTTCAACTGGTCAGAAAATTGGGAAAAACTGATGTCTTATTTCAGTTCAGGCCTAATTGGAAACTACTTACTCTTTGTTTACCTCATCATTTTGGTTCCCTGATGAAGGACCTCGAAAATAGACATAATTTGGGTACTGAATAGAACTCTGGAAAAGGTAAAAGATTTTTTTTTCTTTTTTTGCACCGGACATCCAGGCTGCTTCTGGCCTGGATCGTTGTTAGAGCTCTATGCTCGGCACAATTCTTTTAAGAATTGCTGCAATTGACGAAAGGTCTCCTTTTGTCTTGCTCTCTTGTCTCTACAGATAAGGGAGAGGCTGCAAAAAGTTGAAAAAGCTCTTTACCTGTCCACTAGCTAGACACACCTGATTTTAGCAGATGCGGGGTTTGGAGAAGGCTGCAGAGACAAAAGGCCTTTACAGGGGACTCTAGCTGAAAATTTGCTAGACTATGATTGGCTAGCTTATGTTTTAACTTTGAATTATTGAGCTGACTCAGTCCTGCCTCAGTTTCCTTGCCTCTTAGTTCTGCAAAAAAAAACCCCCTGCCTCTATCAGAATACTTGATAAGACCTTATGTTTCAGAATAGCAGAATGTCTCTCCCATTACAAGTTAATGGGAATCTATTATCAAAACTTCTTGAATTCTCTTGTGTGGAATTAGACATTCTGTATATGATTGTATTTGCATTGGGTGTTTTTAAAAACAAACTGATTTGTATGAATAATGTTCACTTATGAAAGATCTACTTGGATATAAACTCATTGGGACAAATTCCTTATTGTTATCAACACAAGGTTATGATAAACATTTGTTTAGAATTTATGTATGGTTCTTCTAGGATGGTAAATGGGAAAAGAAATGGGTTTGTTAGAACTTCCACTGTTACCAAGGGCAGTCTACCTGCCCATTGGTCTGCTCAAACTTGTGAATTGCTGTGAATTGTATGCTTTAAATCAAGCGTTAAAATTATTGTGTGACCAAGATGGGAATATATATACTGATTCTAAATATGCCTGGGGTGTGGTGCATGTATTTGGGAGGATTTGGGAGGAAAGAGGATATGTAAACAGTAAAGGTAAAGAACTGGTTCATCATACACTAGTCAGAGAGATACTAGAAAATATTCTGACTCCTAGGAATATAGTGGTAATACATGTAAAGAGACATCAGATGGGAAATTCTTTTGAGGTAAGGGGAAATAGATTAGCAGACCGGGAGGCCAAGGGAGCCGGAGATCAGGAAATCTCTCATATAATGGCTTTGATACCTGTACTTCCCCCTAGTCTACCCTCTCCTAGTTTTACTCAGGAGGAAAAAGAGAAAGCCTCAACTCTCGGAGCAGTTGAGAACTCGGAAGGACGATGGCTCTTACCTGACGGCAGAGAGGTACTGACCAAAGCAAGTATGAGGCAAGTCCTTCAGCAACTGCACCAGGGCAGTCATTGGGATGTCCAAAACCTGTGTGATGCTATACTGACAAGGTATGTTTCCCCCGGCCTATATACTATGGCTCGACAACTGGTGGACGGTTGTCTTGTTTGTCGAAGGACTAACAGGGCTGCCCAACGCCAGCTTCCAAAAGGGGGACCACCTCCTGGAATCAGACCATTCCAAAGCATCCAGGTGGACTTTACTGAGCTGAGCTGCCACCAGTGGGTCGCCTTAAGTTCTTGCTGGTCATAGTGGACCATCTGACCTCATGGGTGGAGGCATTCCCGTCAGGCCGAGCAACTGCCTCGAGAGTAAGTAAGGTCTTATTAGAACAAATTATTCCTAGGTACGGAATGGTGGAGAGGATAGACTCGGATCAGGGAACACATTTTTCTGCCCAGGTATTGCAGAATCTGATTGGGGCCTTAGAAATCACTTGGGATCTCCATACCCCTTGGCATCCTCCCTCTTCTGGGAAAGTAGAAAGGATGAACCAAGAAATAAAATGTCAGCTGACTAAGTTATCTTTAGAGACCCAACTACCTTGGACGAAATGCCTTCCTCTCGCTCTGGTTAGAATCTGAACCAAGCCACATAGAGATATTGGGCTTTCACCTTATGAATTATTGTATGGTCATCCTTTCCAGGCTTATCCTAAGGGAGACTGGGACCCTATTTTAGAAACTAAGGATTTGTTTGTTAAGAGATATGTTAAATCATTGCTGGAACATTTGCAAGGACTTCAACAAAAAGGGCTAATAGCTCAGACTCCTCCTCTAGGTTTCCCTGTTCATAGAATTCAGGTTGGTGATTGGGTGCTGATCCGTTCCTGGAAGGACGAGAAGCTGACTCCGTGCTGGGACGGACCCTACCAAGTGATACTGACTTCAGATACTGCGATTCGTACCCAGGAACGAGGCTGGACACACCACACCAGGACAAAAGGACCTGTGGCGCCACCTTTATCAGAGTGGACAGTTGAAGACAGGGGAGACCTCCAATTACATAAGAGGAGGGGACCTCCACTGAATGGGAATTGTAACTGTATGACTTTTCTTACTCTGGGTCTCTTTGCCTGTTTGTGATTTGATATATTTTCCTTTGGGAAGTTCACCTTAACTTCACGGTGTTATAATAGTTGAACATTATGAGGCTCTCCCTAAGCTTTGGGTTTATCTATTTCCTTATGACCTTCTAGAGATGAGAACCAATTTCTCCTGCTCATGCAGAATATAGGGAGGACATTTAACTTATCAAATTGTTGGATCTGTGGTGGATCCCAACAATTGAACCAATGGCCATGGGTACCTGTCCCCCTAAGCCCAGCCTGGATCCTTAGCAACAGATCCCAAATTCATAATGGGACCGGTTTCTGGAATTTAGAAGAGAAACATCAGTGGTCATTGACCAAAGATAGGAAAGGGAAATACTGCTTAAATCAGACAGGACGAGGTTTGAAGCTGGGAAATAGTGTTTGTGAGTGGACCTATTCGAGAACAGACCTGAGGCCAAAGACAATTGACTGTACAAAAATGTCTAAATATTGGCGGGATACGGGGAGGAATCCTCAATTGAAGTGTGGGAAGGACTAGAAAGACTGTACCTTGGATGTTCTCCCAGAAATAGGAGAGCAGGGATATTGCTATCAACAAGTCACTACTGCTGAGTGTAGTGAAGTAGAATGGGATGTATTGAGATGTATAAAAGAGAATAAGAGGAAAGGGAACATATACATTGGGTACAGTTACCAATTGGGTTGGTATAATGTCACCCCAGGGACACCCGGGCAACATGGGACTCTGTTTTCCACATTTTGGAGTACCTCTAATCTAACAGGCCAGTGGCCAGTTGCCAATTGTAGTTGGAGAAAAGAGCAAGGTTTATGGAAATGCCAATATGACCCCTTTGTGGGGGAAGCCCCCTAGGGACGAGAGACCAACAATATTACCCTTTTACAAGGAATAGCTCAGACATATTTCCAAGGGAACAACGTGCTCTAAAGGGTCATTATTGGATCTGTGGTTTAACTGCCTATACTCATCTGCCTCTTAATTGGACAGGGAATTGTTATATTGGACTAATAAGGCCAAAAGTTTTCTTTCTTCCCGAACAGGCAAACCAATATTTAGGGATTCAGATGTATGATAATTTGGGAAGGGAGAAACGGAGTTTAGATACCTCCATCACTTGGACTGGAGATGCAAATGGTTGGGGTGAGGCCTGGCCTCCAGAAAGAATAGTCAAAGAGTATGGGCCAGCGACCTGGGCTCAAGATGGAAGTTGGGGATATAGAACTCCAATATACATGTTGAACAGGATAATTAGGCTTCAGGCAGTTGTAGAGAGTATCACCAATCAGACAGCTGAGGCACTACATCTTTTGGCTGATGAAGCTACTCAAACCAGAGAGGCTATTTTACAACATAGACTTGTGCTGGATTACTTGTTGGCTGAGGAAGGGAGAGTTTGTGCTAAACTAAATTTATCCACATGTTGTATAAAGATTGATAACAATGGTAATCTAGTGAAGGAAATCACTAAGAACATTAGGAAACTTGCTCATGTTCCTGTACAGACTTGGACCTCACCATTCAGTACTTCTTGGTGGTCCTGGTTTGGGGAAAGCTGGTGGAAGCAGCTCCTTTGGTTTGGCCTTATAGCTCTTAGTGGTGTTATATTACTCCCTATATGCATCCCCTGTTTGATCAGATTAATAACCAGAATTGTCCGAAATTCATTATCTGGAATGGTTAGGCTAGAGGAAAAAGCTGAGGGGTCTGTTAGATTGAGGGTATTAAAAGGACAAGGATGGGAGCCAGTAAAACAGTGGCAACAAGAACCAGAAGGAAACGAGGAATTTGATAGGGAATGTGAGGTTATGTTACAAAAATTTGAAGAGATCTCAATGTACAAATAAGAGGAGGGACTGAATGAGATAAGGTGAGATCTCTCAAGACAGTTGCGAAAATCGAGTAAGGCTTCATCTACTTCAGAATTCTAGTAGGCCTGAAGGACTTTGAAGTTCAAGTAAAGGACATTGCCTTCCCCTCCTATGATATCTCCCTATTTCATCCAAATATGGGCAACTATGTACTTATTGGTCAAGTTCAATTTCATGGGTAGATCTCGCGTTTAGAATGTAAGACTCTCAGCCAATGAGGATGAGGGTCAGTGGTGGGAGGGGGCGTTTTGCGTTAGGGATTAAAGGTGCTGTCCTGCCCACAGGAGGCGCTTCCTCTCTTTGATAGTCTACTCGAAGAGTGGGACGCCCTTCTCGCGAGAAGTACAATAAACTTTGCTTTTCTCTAAAAAAAAAAAAAAAAAACAATCTTGGGAGGCAGATACTATTATTATTCCCATTTCACAGTACAGGAAACTGAGGCAAATAGAAGTTAAATGACTTTCCCAGGATCACAAAACTAACACCTATATTAGGGTATATTTGAACTCAAATCTTTTAAGATTCCAGGACCAGAGCACTCTCTACTGCACACAAACTAGTGATAGATGAGTGTATTCTAGGACATCTTTTTAGTATCCTGGTTCCTTAATCACTCTGAACAGCCCTATAATGGAACCTTTTATAAATATTATGTATGCAAGGTTTTGGTAAAGAAGGTATTTCTGAGTCTTTGAATTCTGCATATTTAAAATATTCTTTACCTGAAAAGACACACATCATTTCTCTACTTGCACACAATAAATATGTTTTCTAACCTAGTCAGTGTTTTTAAGCTTACCAGATTTGTACTGTTATCAGAATAATTATTCTATCAGAAACAAAAGCTGCATTATCACTTGAATTGTGACCACTGAAATTACAATACTATACTTTTATTTTTAAATATAGCTTTCATCACATCCTCCCCATCCCCAAAAAGCTGGATTATGATATCATATTTTTTATTCACAAAAATAAGACTTCCATTTAAAATAAATTACTTCAATTGCCTTATAAATAAAACATGGCTAAATTTCTTCATAAAATAAATAACGAGGCATTTGTATTTGATCACTCTATCATATTAATGTCTTTATCTGCAACCAGGAGAAGCTGTTATGTATTTTTCTGAAATTCATTATGTGTAAAGTCCATAATGAAGAAAAATCACAACTAAGCTATAGTTGAAATCTAGGCAAACAAAATATATTGTGTTCTAGAAAGATTCAAAACACATAAAAAGGAATAATATTTAGTAAGCTTAACTACACTAGAAATGGCTCCTATTGCTTTTTCCTTGCAGAGTCACTAGGAATTTAAAACTTAAAACTATAGGAAAGCTTACTTGGGAGTAGTATTAAAACAATGTCTTAATTTCTTGAATGTTAACTGGCAAATCTACTTTCAGATTTCAAATATCAATAGGCTTAGTCGCTGAAAATATCTTCTTTTGTCATATCCCATTCCAAAAATATTTCTCAAATTTTATTTTCTTAGATTCAGTACTGGGAAACAGAGCCATTCAAGCTAATTTCAACGAGAAATGCAAAATCAATAAGAATTGTCACTCTTCTTACTTGGCTTAGTTACTATTGGCAAAGGGGCATAAAGGCCAAATTAATATTGCAACTGTCAAACCTTTAAAATAATAATAAGAGCTGGCATTAATATGGCATTTTAAGGATTACAAAATACTTTATAAATTTGTCTCATTTCATGCTTACCTCAACCCCAAGTAAATAACATTTCTGATTTTATAAATGGCAAAGGGAGTCTCAGCAAAGTATCTTACAGACTGCACACATATGAAATAGGATTTGAACATCCAGGTTTTTCTAAGTTCAATTCCAGCATTCAACCCATAAAAATGTTATTTAAAATTATTTAAAACAATGCAACTGGCTTTAACGTGTGTATATATGACAGAGAGAGACAGACAGACAGACAGAGAGGGAGACAGAAAAACAGAGAGACAGAGAAACAGAGAAACAGAGAGAGACACAGACAGACAGACACAGACAGACAGGGACAGAAAAAGAGAGACAAAGACAGATAAACAGAGACATAACAAAGAAAGAAAGATAAACAGAGACAGATATGGAGACACTTTGGCACTTCATTCCCATAACTGCTAATGAATTGCCTCTTCATTATACCCATATCACAGAGCTAAATTCAGAATTTAAAGGGCTTACAAATACTATCTCACTTTATCCTCACTATAACCCTGTAAAATAGGCATTATTTATATTATCCCATTGGTGTAGAAGAGACCACCAATATGCTCAAAGTTGTAGAGCTAGTAAGTATGAGATTGAATTTAAACACAGATTATAAGATTATATCCACTATGTATAATCTAGCAGTTTATCTTCCAAGTAGATGAGAGGATTACAGTGAGATAATATTTGTAAGTGCTTTGGAAACCTTAAAAACATTGAATACTAATCATTATTGTCATTATTGATGATGATGATGATCAATGACTGGTATTAAGAAGAAACAGAAAAGAACCTTACATTATTATGTAAAATGAAATTTTTACTGGAACCTAAAGAAAATAAAGGAATCTAGAAATGAAGATAAAGAAGAGTATTTCAGACATTGGGGAAAGCCAGGGAAACTTCTCATAATAGGAAGATAGAATATCTTGTGAGGAAGAAAAAGAAAGCTCTTTTTAAAGGAAAGAAAGGGCTAAGACATGAAGGGCCTTGATTGCCAAATGGAGGGGTTTATATTTGATCTTGGAGTTTATTAAATAAGGAGAGTGACATGATCACACTTTCATTTTAGGAAGATTAATTGGGTAGATGAAAGGAGAGAATAATACAGTAGGAAGAGACTTGAGAAAGAAATACCCAACCAAAAGACTATATTACTATAGTCTCCATCTTCACCAGGATAATGACAATTTTAGAAGAGATCAAGGGACATACATGAGAGAGAAAGGTCTAAGGTGATACCAGCATTACATCCAAATAATGTAATTTGGATCAACCAGCCCTGAGAAGTTGATATTCATTTTAACGACCTTTTATTTCAGATACCATCATCCATATGTAGTAATAAAGGTAGCACAATGGATAGAGTGCTGGAAATGGAGTCAGGAAGAAGTGAATTCAAAATCCAGACTCAAACACTATATTGACTCTAGGCAAGTCACTTAACTGTTGTCTGCCTCACTTTCCCCATCTGTGAAACAGAGAAAATAATACCATCTACCTCCCAAGTATACTGTGAAGATAAAATGATACAACGTAACTGCTTTACGATTAGTGCCTATTACTGTTGCTGTTATTATTATTATGCATTTATTGTCTATTATATAACCATTTTTAAGATTCTGTGAAGCACATAATTAAAAAAAAAAAAAAAAGAAAGAAATGGAACATAAATACCAAAGAGGGAGAGTGAGAGTTTGCTCCCATAAATAGAAAGAAAGGAAGAAAAAGAGAGAATAATAATTTTTTTTCCCCACTTCCTTTACCTCAAGGTAAGGAATGTTCTTGAGATGTGTGTTTAAAATGCTGTTTCAATGTTCACTTTTCTTTCCAAATTTGCATATACTGTGTACACATTAAAATTAGTGTACATATTTCATTTTATAAGACATTTTCACTGTACACTTAGTAGATGTCATTCTTGGTTACTGAATCAATGTTCTTGCTATCTTATCTTATACTTTTTGCTTCATTACAGGGTAGCCAATTAGAAAGGCTTTCCCAATATCTCAAGAGGATATATAGTAAACATAACCTAGGAGATGGGCTTTAAAATAGATTTAAAGAAGACATATTCTAACAAACTTTCATTCATCTTTCCAGGAACAAGGAGCCTTGGGTTCCAGTCCCAGTTTTAATAAGTTTCCTATTCCAAACAAATTCTACTTGATGTCACTTATCTTCACTTTATATAATAGAATTCCTATCAAATCTCAAGCAATATTTTACATTCAATTGACAAATAAAGCTGTCTCTATAACTTGAATTTAATAGGTAATATCATTAATAAAACATTTCTTAGTTTTGAAATGGTCATTATTTCCCTACATGCTAAAAGAAGAAAAATTCAAAATAAAACAAACAGGTTCTTTATAGCCATTTTCAAATTTTTTAATCTCTATTTCAATAGGGTACTGAGAGAAAAGGAGTATTATTTTTTAACTTACTTTCTTTGAAGTTGGTTACTCCATTGTTTCTCCCACTCCTTGAAGCATACTGGACAATATTGCTGCCTCTATCTTGGTTTCCTATTTTTCTAGCCTACCTCTGGATTGCAACATATACTCTTTCCCAGTTTGTTTTTTGACACTGCTTCAGCTTACTCATTTCTCACAATCTACTTTTCTACCTCATTTCAGTTACATACAAAGATTCCCATATCCTTCATCTTACCATCATACACAAATACACTTCTCTCATGTTCAAGTCTCAGATTTCCTAATCTTACCCCAATCTATTGTCTTTCCAACTCTCCTGCCTTCCCATAATAATCCCTTATTCTTTATCTATACTGTAACTCCCAATGCACCTTGATAACTCAGGCCTCTCCTAAGTATCATCCCTGCATTAGTCATTCTCTTCTCTCCCCAGCTCAACCCCTTTATGCAACAATTAAATTTTATGCTCTCCTTTTTTTTTCCTTTCTGAGACCCTGATCTTTAGCAGGGTCTGTATCTGATTGTGTCCAACTATGTCCTGCCAAGACTCAGTCTTGGATCACTCCAATGATCTTCTGTCTCACTGCTGTACATGTGCAACTGAACAAAGGTGGATAAAATCATGCAAACATTACAAAAGAGTCCACTAAAAATTATGTTGGCCTCACTTCCAGTTGATCAATGATGGACAGAAATAACTACACCCAGAGATGGAACACTGGGAAGTGAATGTAAATTGTTAGCACTACTGTCTATCTACCTTCGGAATCTAATACTTAATGTGCAACAAGAAAAGGGTATTTACACACATATATTGTATCTAGGTTATATTGTAACACATGTAAAATATGTGGGACTGCCTGTCATCGGGGGGAGGGAATGGAGGGAGGGGGAGGATAATTTGGAAAAATGAATACAAGGGATAATATTATAAAAAAAATTACTCATGCATATATACTGTGAAAAAAATTCTAAATAAAATAAAAAAAAAGGAAAAAAAGCAGGACTAGTCGATGGAAAACAGGTACAATAAAGAATTTTTGGTGAAGTACTTAACTTATCTACATATATTGGAGAACATTTTTGAACTTTTCATAAAGAGAAAAAAGTATGCATAATTTTTTAAACATCAACATTACTACTGTATCTGCAATCCAAAGAAATCAAAAAAATAAAAGGAAAAGTACCTCTAAAATTTTTCTAATAATAAATAAATAAATAAATAAATGAATAAATGAATGAATGAATGAATGAATGAATGAATGAATGAATGAATGAATGAATGAAAAAATTATGTTGGCCCTGAACTGGCCCTCACTACAGAACTCATCAATTCACTATCTCTTGCCAAAGGAATGCTTACAAAATTTTTTTTTGGATCCTTTCTCATCTTACCCTCTCATCTGAGAAACTTTTTTTCAAACTTTCCTAATTTACAGAAAAATTTTAAGAGAATAAAATAATTGGCCCTTGATGTAATAGAATAAGATTTTTCATAGCTTCAATCTTTTGAATACTATTCCAATTAAGGGAATTCACTTGTCAAAATTTGACACTTTTTAATGATTAAAAATAAATATCAGAAGAAAAGGTCTTCTATCCATCACTACCTTATCCATCTAGTGAAAGTGAATGAGTCAAGGTTTCCCTACCTAGCAAGAGGGTGGGGGGAGGAAGAAAAGAAGGGAAAAGGAAGATTCCTAAAGCTAAGACCAAAAAGTCAGCATACTAAGAAGGATATAGAGAACATAATGAGTTCACCATCAATAGCACAATACCAAAATTAATTTCTTGGAGAGGATTGTTTTATTCTTTTATCTCCAGCACCTAGCAGAGAATCCAGCACATATTAGATACTTAATAAGTGCTTGCTGACAGACACCTGATCCATTTGGGAGCAGTTAGGCCTAACTAGAAGTGCCTTTTCCTTATTTACTATGGTTTTTATATGTCCCATAATTGTAAGCTGGGGAGACAGACAGACATGTAAATAGACAGATAAGCAGACAAATAGAGAGATACAGACAAATACAGCCAAGTATAATTATGTCTGGGGTTTTATTAGTGTGAAATCCCTGCATATGTTCATTCATCATATATTATCAGAATATTACAAAAATGGTCACAGATCTTCAACTTCCGATTGAATAAAAGCAATTTATTATACTCTATAACTTTATCTTCTTCCCTATCGTGATTGGTTTCTAGTTTCTCCTGCTTTGTCTATTAAGGGCTTCTCAACTAACCTGGATCTTGTACTTGTATGAATTATCCTTACTTTTTCAAAACTGAAATCTTATATGTCAACCCAATTCATGTCTAATTTTGCTTTCACTTTAGCTGTTAATATGTTCTTTTCAAGTATGGCACAATGGCAATTCTTTTTCAAAGAAATCACAGAATTTCAGATTTGGAAAGCAACTAAAGTGGTCATCTAACCTATTCTCAAAAGGAATCCCCCATAATAAGCTATGGAACAAGTAGTCATCCAGCCCTTGCCTGATGATTTCAAATGAGAGGAAATTGACTAATTCCCAAGGTAGCTAATTTGACTTCCGAACAGTCCTGATTGTTTGGGAAATTTTCCTGACATTAAGCCTAACTTTCCTTCTTTGCAGTTTCTGCCTACCTATATAACCTATTTCTGACCCCTAGAATCTAAAAGAACAATTCTTAATCCCTTTTACACAAGACTATCCTTCAAATACTTGAAGGTATCATGAATCTCCCACTATCCTCTCCTTTAGTTGTATGTGAGTTAGACTAAAACGTATTCTGAAATCCCTTCAAATTCAGAAACTGTGATACTCTTTCCTGGTTGAGCTAAATTTGGACCTTCTTTCACCTTCATTCTCTGTGTCTCAGTAATTTAAAGATCCAAGGATCTCTATATGATTCAACAACATCTTCACCTCAAAAACTACTTAAATGCCCCAAAGAGGATTTCTTATGAAAAAATATTCAAGGATTGTAAGATTAACATAGGGAAAAACTTCCTAACAATCAGAGATATCCCAAAATGTCATGAACTTCTTGGTAGGCAATACTGAAAGTTATGTAGACTCAATGACCCAGTACTACTTGTCAATCATTGTTGGGAGAGGCTTGGTTGGAGGTGACATGGAGTCTACAGTCTGTCACATATCCCTATCTGTGATACTTGGAGCCTTACCTAGTTTAAGGCTGAAACTGGGGAGAATTGGGGAAGAACTGAGAGACACAGGCCCAACATCTTTGGCTGATATAGGCCTGTCTGAATTGTCTTTATCATATTAGAACTGTTACTTGAAGTTATCTCTGATATTCAGTGATCAACCACCATTGTGATGTACTACTTTAAGGTGACTTTAATAAACTTCTTTTAATTCTCTTTTTCCTGAGTTTTGCCTAACAAAGCAAATCAGAGTAAAAGCCTAAAGATTTTCTTCTCTACAGTAATAAGTTCAAAGTCACTGTATAATATGGATGAGATTGACAACTTAAGGAAGGGTTAGACTAAGGGATCTGTGAGATCCAGTCTAAGTCTTAGATTCATGTCTTAAAAGTAGGAGTGGAGCAAAATTGTATGTGTTTCAGAGGGTATTATAAGTTTTCAAAGATTCTTTTTTTTTTTTTTTTTTTTTAATTTTTTATTTTATTTTATAATTATTACATTTTTTGACAGTACATATGCATGGGTAATTTTTTACAACATTATCCCTTGCACTTACTTCTATTCAGATTTTTTCCCTTCCTCCCCCAACCCCCTCCCCCAGATGGCAAGCAGTCTTATATATGTTAAATATATTACAGTATAATTTAGATACAATATATGTGTGTAGAACCGAATTTTTTGTTGCACAGGAAGAATTGGATTCAGAAGGTAAAAATAACAGTTTACATTCATTTCCCAGTGTTCCTTTTCTGGATGTAGCTGGTTCTGTCCATCATTAATCAATTGGAATTGGATTAGCTCTTCTCTATGTTGAAGAAATCCACTTCCATCAGCATATATCCTCGTACAGTATCATTGTTGAAGTGTATAATGATCTTCTGGTTCTGCTCGTTTCACTCAGCATCAGTTGATGTAAGTCTCTCCAAGCCTCTCTGTATTTCTCCTGTTGGTCATTTCTTATAGAACAATAATATTCCATAACATTCATATACCACAGTTTACCCAACCATTCTCCAATTGATGGACATCCATTCATCTTCCAGCTTCTAGCCACTATGAAAAGGGCTGCCACAAACATTTTGGCACATACAGGACCCTTTCCCTTCTCTAGTAGTTCCTTGGGGTATAAGCCCAGTAGTAGTATGGCTGGGTCAAAGGGTATGCACATTTTGATAACTTTTTGGGCATAATTCCAGATTGCTCTCCAGAATGGTTGGATTCTTTCACAACTCCACCAACAATGCATCAGTGTCCCAGTTTTCCCACAGCCCCTCCAACATTCATCGTTATTTGTTCCTGTCATTTTAGCCAATCTGACAGGTGTGTAATGATACCTCAGAGTTGTCTTAATTTGCATTTCTCTGATCAATAGTGATTTGGAACACTCTTTCATATGAGTGGAAATAGTTTTAATTTCATCATCTGAAAATTGTCTGTTCATATCCTTTGACCATTTATCAATTGGAGAATGGCTTGATTTCTTATAAATTAAAGTCAATTCTCTGTATATTTTGGAGATGAGGCCTTTATCAGAACCTTTAACTGTAAAAATTTTTTCCCAATTTGTTACTTCCCTTCTAATCTTGTTTGCATTAGTTTTGTTTGTGCAGAAACTTTTTAATTTGGTGTAATCAAAATGTTCTATTTTGTGATCAATAATGGTCTCTAGTTCTCCCTTGGACACAAACTCCTTCCTCCTCCACAAGTCTGAGAGGTAAACCATCCCATGTTCCTCCAATTTATTTATGATTTCGTTCTTTATGCCTAAATCTTGGACCCATTTTGATCTAATCTTAGTATGTGGTGTTAAATGTGGGTCCATGCCTAGTTTCTGCCATACTAATTTCCAGTTTTCCCAGCAGTTTTTGTCAAATAATGAATTCTTATCCCAAAATTTGGGATCTTTGGGTTTGTCAAAGATTAGATTGCTATTTTTATTCACTATCTTGTCCTGTGAACCTAACCTATGCCACTGATCAACTAGTCTATTTCTTAGCCAATACCAAATGGTTTTGGTGACTGTTCCTTTATAATATAGCTTTAAATCAGGTACACTTAGACCACCTTCCTCTGACTTTTTTTTCATTAGTTCCCTTGCAATTCTCGACCTTTTATTCTTCCATATGAATTTTGTTGTTATTTTTTCTAGGTCATTAAAATAGTTTCTTGGGAGTCTGATTGGTATAGCACTAAATAAATAGATTAGTTTGGGGAGTATTGTCATCTTTATTATATTCGCTCGGCCTATCCAAGAACATTGAATGTCTTTCCAATTATTTAAATCTGACTTTATTTTTGTGGCAAGTGTTTTGTAATTTTGCTCATATAATTCCTGACTCTCCTTTGGTAGATATATTCCCAAATATTTGATACTATCGACTGTTATTTTGAATGGAATTTCTCTTTGTATCTCTTGCTGTTGGATTGTGTTGGTAATGTATAAAAATCCTGAGGATTTATGTGGATTTATTTTGTATCCTGCGACTTTGCTAAAATTCTGAATTATTTCTAATAGCTTTTTAGCAGAGTCTTTGGGGTTCTCTAAGTATACCATCATGTCATCTGCGAAAAGTGACAATTTGATTTCTTCATTTCCTACTCTAATTCCTTGGATCTCTTTCTCGGCTCTTATTGCCAAGGCTAGAGTTTCTAGTACTATATTGAATAGTAATGGTGATAGTGGGCAACCTTGTTTCACTCCTGATCTTACAGGGAAAGGTTCTAGTTTATCACCATTACATATGATGTTTACTGAAGGTTTTAAATATATGCTCCTTATTATTTTAAGGAATAGTCCACTTATTCCTATACTCTCAAGCGTTTTTAGTAGGAATGGATGTTGGATTTTATCAAATGCCTTTTCTGCATCTATTGAGATGATCATATGGTTTTTATTAATTTGATTATTAATATGGTCAATTATACTAATAGTTTTCCTAATATTAAACCAGCCCTGCATTCCTGGTATAAATCCCACTTGGTCATAGTGTATTATCCTGGGGATGATTTTCTGAAGTCTATTTGCTAATATCTTATTTAATATTTTAGCATCAATATTCATTAAGGAAATTGGTCTATAGTTTTCTTTCTCAGTTTTCGATCTACCTGGTTTAGGTATCAGTACCATGTCTGTGTCATAGAAGGAATTTGGTAGGACTCCTTCAATCCCTATTTTTTCAAATAGTTTACATAGCATTGGAGTTAGTTGTTCTTTAAATGTTTGGTAGAATTCACCTGTAAATCCATCTGGTCCTGGGGACTTTTTCTTAGGAAGTTGGTTAATAGCTTGGTCTATTTCTTTTTCTGAGATGGGACTATTTAGACTACTTACTTCTTCCTCTGTTAATCTGGGCAAGCTATATTTTTGAAGGTATTCTTCCATTTCATTTAAGTTATCGAATTTATCAGCATAAAGTTGAGCAAAGTAGCTCCTAACTATTGTTCTAATTTCCTCTTCATTAGTGGTGAGTTCACCCTTTTCATTTTCAAGACTATCAATTTGCTTTTTCTCTTTCCTTTTTTTAATCAGGTTTACTAAGGGTTTGTCTATTTTGTTGGTTTTTTCATAGAACCAACTCTTAGTTTTATTAATTAATTCAATAGTTTTTTTACTTTCAATTTTATTAATCTCACCTTTTATTTTTTGAATTTCAAGTTTTGTGTTTGTCTGGGGGTTTTTAATTTGTTCCTTTTCTAGCAATTTTAGTTGTAAACCCAATTCGTTGGCCCTCTCTTTCTCTACTTTATGCAAGTAGGCCTGTAGAGATATAAAACTTCCCCTAATTACTGCTTTGGCTGTATCCCACACATTTTGGTATGATGTCTCATTATTGTCATTTTCTTGGGTGAAGTTATTAATTATGTCTATGATTTGCTGTTTTACCCAATCATTCTTTAGTATAAGATTATTTAGTTTCCAATTATTTTTTGGTCTATTTTCCCCTGGCTTTTTATTAAATGTTATTTTGATTGCATTATGGTCTGAAAAGGATGCATTTACTATTTCTGCCTTACTGTATTTGATTTTGAGGTTTTTATGCCCTAGTATATGATCAATTTTTGTATAGGTTCCATGAACTGCTGAGAAGAAAGTATATTCCTTTCTGTCTCCATTTAGCTTTCGCCAAAGATCTATCATATCAAACTTTTCTAGTATTCTATTTACCTCTTTGACTTCTTTCTTATTTATTTTGTGGTTTGATTTATCTAATTCTGAGAGTGCAAGGTTGAGATCTCCCGCTATTATAGTTTTGCTATCTATTTCCTCTTGCAGCTCTCTTAATTTCTCTTTTAAGAATTTAGATGCTGCACCACTTGGTGCATACATGTTTAATATTGATACTGCTTCACTATTGATGCTTCCCTTTAGCAGGATATAATGCCCTTCCTTATCTCTTTTAATTAGATCAATTTTTGTTTTTGCTTGATCTGAGATGAGGATGGCTACTCCTGCTTTTTTGGTTTTGCCTGAAGCATAATAGATTCTGCTCCACCCTTTTACTTTTAGTTTGAATGTCTCATCCTGTTTCAGGTGTGTTTCCTGTAAACAACATATAGTAGGATTCTGACTTTTAATCCAGTCTGCTAACTGCTTCCTCTTTATGAGGCAGTTTGCCCCATTCACATTTATGGTTAGAAGGACTAATTCTATATTGCTTGCCATCCTATTAACCCCTGCTTATGCTTTTCCCCTTTCCTTCCCTTTTACCCTCCTATCCAGTATTCAACTGGTAAACACCACTTGCTTTTCACAGCCCTCCCTTTTTAGGATCCCTCCCCCACCTTAAAGATCCTCCCCTTATTTTATCCCTTTTCCTCAAATTACTGTATTCCCTTCCCCTTAGCTTACTCCTTCCCTTTCACTTTTCAATGAAGTGGAAGAAGTTTCACCATAAATCGAATATGTCTATTGATACACACTATGTTCATCTCCCTCCTTTCTTTCTCTCAGATATAATAGGTTACCTTTGCCTCTTCATGAGATGTAGTACCACCACTTTATACTTTTTTATGATATAATCTCCTTTCCACCTCTAGTTTCTAAGACAAATTGTACATATGTTCTTTACATATTTTTTTGACAGAAGTATGGTTCTCAAGATTTCTTTTTACCTTTTTTAGAAGTCTCTTGAGTTCTGTATTTGAAGATCAAACCTTTTATGTAGGTCTGGTTTTTTCATCAAAAATAGATGGAATTCATTTATTTCGTTAAATGTCCATCTTCTTCCCTGGAAAATGATGCTCATTCTTGCTGGGTAAGTTATTCTTGGCTGCATACCAAGTTCCTTAGCCTTTCGGAATATCATGTTCCAGGCCCTGCGTTCTTTTAATGTGGACGCTGCTAGATCCTGTGTTATCCTTATTGTGGATCCTCCATATCTGAATTGTTTTTTTCTAGCAGCTTCCAATATCTTTTCCTTTGTCTGATGGTTCTTGAACTTGGCCACTATATTTCTTGGCGTTTTGATTTTAGGGTCCCTTTCAGTAGGTGATCGATGAATTTTCTCAATGTCTATTTTACCCTCTGTTTCCAAAACGTCTGGGCAGTTCTCTTTGATAATTTCCTCGAAAATGGTGTCCAAGCTCTTTTTTTCCTCCCATTTTTCAGGGAGTCCGATTATTCTCAAATTGTCTCTCCTGGATCTGTTTTCCAGGTCTGTTGTCTTTCTGGTAAGGTACTTGACAGTCTTTTCAATTGTCTCATTTCTCTGGTTTTGCTTGACTCCCTCTTGGTTTCTCCTTGAGTCATTCATTTCTACTTGTTCCAGTCTAATTTTCAATGATGTATTTTCTTCACTCACTTTTTTTATATCTCTTTGTAATTGTCCAGTTGAGTTTTTATCTTCTATGGAATTTTTTTCCATTGTATTTTTTAGAGAGCTGATTTCTTTTTCCAGCTCTCTAATCCTGTTTTCCTTGGAGTTGTTTACCTTTTCCAGCTCACTAATCCTGTTTCTCAATGATTTGATTTCTTTATCCATTCTGTCTTTGAATGCATGGGATGACTTCTCCAGGCTCTCTTGCCAAGCTTCCCTTTCCTTTTCCCATTTCTCTTCCAGCTCTCTTGTGAGAGCCTTTTTGATTTCCTCTATGAGGTTCTTTTGTATTGAGGAGCAGCTTATATCCCTCCCAGGGGATACATCTGGGGACATTCTGTTCCTAGTCTCTTCAGCATTTGAAGTCTGCTCCCTCTCCACACAGAAGCTGTCAATGGTTAGAGCCCTTTTGAATTTTTTGTTCATTTTGTCAGAGTAGGAATCAAAGAAAACAAACTGACAAGAGAAACAATTGGTCTGTTTTGCGGGGGATAGGGCTGGATGGTATTAATGGGCTTCCTCTACAGACTGGGGGTAGGGCAGCAGAGAGCCACTAACAGAACAGCAATGACTGTACTGAGTCTGCGCTCTGAGGCTCCGAGAACGCACCGAGTCAGTCCAGGTGGGGGTTGGGGGTGGCCGGGCTCTGAGAGACGCTGGCTTTCTGGGGTTTTAATCTTCACCTCCAGTGTTTACACCCTCTCCACCGCTCCTGGCTTGCTGCCAAGACGGAGCATCCACACTGGGGCAAAAGCCCTTTCACAGAAACGGCAGAGATCACACCCCTCCCCCTCCGGTCTGAGCTGTGTGAGCTGCCTGTCTTGCTCTGGCTGTCTGCCCTCAGTCTGCGCCCAGTCTGATTGACCCTCCCCCGAACAAACGCAGACCTTTTCTGGCGACTTTCAAGGATGTCTTCTCTTGGTGATAATTTGTGGATTTCTTTCTGGGTCAAGCATTAAGTCAGAGGCTTGTCATGAAGTAAGTTCTGAGAGAAAACGAGGAGCTCAAGCAGCTGTCTGCCTCCACGCCGCCATCTTGGCCGCTAAGCCCAAAGATTCTTATTTACATTGTCAAATTGAAATAAGATACTATTCATGTTACTGACACAGAAATTCAATATAACAAAATTATATCTAGGTGTATAAGAGGCATAGGCATAATATGAGGTATGATGCATGAGGCAAATATCCTGTTTTCTTCTCTCCAGACACTGGCTCACCCAGTAGAAATGTAAGCTGCTTGAAGACAGGTACTTCTTAATTCCTAACATTTTATCTCAAACCCCTAGGAGAAACACTTGCATAGAACAGACGCTCAACAAATAGCTGCAAAATTAAATTAATTGAATTGAGGAGGAGAAATGTCATTAACTCCTGGGGAAGAAATCATCACAGAGGAGATAACAGGAAAATCAAGGCAAGTATTCCCATAATTAATGACATTTCAGGTTCACTTTAAAGCAGGACAAAGGATTCAGCAATCAGTGAGATGGGGAAAGAATAGGAATCATCAGTGCTACAGAATCACTATAAAACATCCAGGTATTAATTAAAGGGTTAACTTCATGCTTGGAAACAATTCAACAAGCTGTACTAATTGTTCCAAATAATAACGTTCTTGTATCAAGGGTCTGAACTAACTATCTTTATTCTTCCAGGACTACATCCATGTTTCTCCCTCCCCCTATACTCTCTTCAGTCCAAATGCATCATTAACTCCAAATGCATATAATCACACCCTATAATTCCAACTGCAAAGACTTTTCATCAAATACATTAGAATTTGCTTATCTGCTTCTATTTGCATCTATTTTAAAAGGAAAAAGGTTTCCATCTCTTTTTTTCCTCTGTTAATTTCACCATGCTATGTTATTTATAATGTTTCTTGCCCATGCCTTCAGAAGAAACAAAATATGTTTTGTCAAATTCAGGACATAGCCAAAGGGAGGAGGAGAATATTAATGACACATTAAAGACCTCTTCCTTTTCCTCCCAACCGCCTCCCTAACATCTTCTTGTGAAAAAGGGGATTTTTAAAAACTGGCCATCTAAATCAATTCCCCAGTCAGTAAAGACATTCCCCCTCACATCTCACATAGCATTTTATTATCAACACATCTCTGATGCATTTATATTGTATGTTACAGGTAAATGTATTGGCATCTTAATTTCCCACCCAAACTTTGCATCCACTGTGGAACTCAGCATGGAATTCTGTATATGGTAGGAATTTAGGAAGCATATAATGTGTTGTTTACAGATGTACATAAATTCATTAGTGATTACCAGTTTGAGTTTATACAAGATTCATAGAAGATTTCACCTGTTGGAGGAATTTCTCAGTAAACCAATTTCCTCTACCAATGAATGACTTTAAATAGTTGTCGAGGACATTTGTCCATACTTAAGCATCCAGAAGGAGCTCATATGGGAATAAGCTGTTCTGGAGGGAGCATGGGCCACCTATTAGGAATACTGGTATAACCTGAAGAAATCTCTCCTAACCATGTTATTTCACATTATCATCAACACATTAAACCACCTTCTGATGCAACACTCAAAAGCCAGCCTGTAACATCACTTGAGCTATCAAACAAAAGAAAACCAAGCGGTCAGCAGATTCCAGTTAGCCACTCCTGAGTAACAGTGACATTAACTCCCTTGGGCTAGTTCTCAGCCATGGGACTAACCACAGTTATAACACTATTTCCCATGTTAGTTGTCATGTACTACTCCAAAAGTAGGGTGTCCTGTCATTACCAGCTAAACTTGAGAATACACACAACACTTGGGTAGCAAGTACAAAATGGCCTTTGCACTGATATTTCTATGAACATAAGAAAAAACAAAATGCAAAAAAACTACCCAAAGAAACAACTGGAATCCACCCTTCTCTGCCCAACTGTATCCATAGATCCGGACAATACCAACATCTCACCAAAGGCCAGCTCAACTGGCAGCAAAATCAAGTATAAAATGTAAAGGAGCTCCAAGATCCCTTCTACTTAGTAATAATAATAACAATAAACATTTATATGGACCCAGAAAGTACTATGCTAAATGCTTATCCAATGTTATCACATTTTATCATTACAACAATATGAGAATTACGTCCTATTATTATCTCCATTTTATAGTTGAAGAAATTGAAATAAATAAGAGTTAAAGGGAGATGTCCAGTGTCACATAGCTAATAAGTGTCTATATGGCTGGTTTTGTACTCAATTCTTCCTGACTATAAGCCCAGGGCCCTATCTATGGGACTACCTTGCTGACCCCAGTTCTAAATATTACATTTGCATGTTTTTGAAATTGGTTTCTAGTTGGAAAGAGATAAATAATGAAGGGAAAAATGAGGGGGAGGAAGAGGAAATGTGATAAGGGAAGGAGAAGAAGGTGAAAAAAGAGTAAAGATCCCGATAAACTTTGGATAGAAAATACCATCTGCATCCAGAAAAAGAATTATGGAGACTAAATTTAAATTAATACATGCTATGTTCACTTCTTTTTTCTATTTTTTTCCCCCCTCTCATGGTTTTTTCTTTTTGTCCTGATTTTTCTCTCCCACCATGATTAATAAAGTAAGGTATATTTAAAAGAGAGAGAGGGGGGAAAGGAGGAAATAAAGGAATGCTGGGGTACAAAGGGAAGGGGACAAGGAAGGGAGAGAAAAGAGGATTCATTATCTCATATGTTAGCATTAAATTCCAGGATTTGTAGAAAAAAATGAAATCTTATAGAATACACTGGAATTCTTGTCATTTCATAAAATGATTAATTTCACAAGGAAAGTACTTAACAGAACCTAGCATTTATTCCTCTACCATTTACAGGTAACCATCCATTGGAATAAAAGCACATACACCTCAGAAAGTAAACTATGTCCTATAATCTGGTTATACATTCTGGATAAAGCACTGACCAGAATGAACTTCCCCTTTCTGGTTCTGTTACTGTATGACTTTTAGCAGGTTATATAACATCTGTTTTACAGTACTGTAAAGTATAACTTATGTCAACTCCCAATTTTTCCTACAAAGATCCTGTTAGGTTCTTATTAAGTGCTAATGAGATAATGAGATATTAGGTTCTTACTAAATTCTAAGTCGGTACTTAACAATTCTCTAGTTAGGGCAGCCATTAAGTGCAGTTTTACCCCTTTGAACTTCTGGGGAGGAGCTCTCATGTTTAAGAGGAGCAAGTTCATTGGTTGAGGTATTTTTTCTCAGAAACACCTGAGTTATTCCACGCCCATTCTCTGGGAGGATAAAAGAAGCAACATTGAGCAAAGGAAAGCAAGTCTCTACTCTAGATCAGAGTTGGCGTCTCGATAAGGAAGAAGAATCTGGCCAAGAGATTGAGTTGAGACAGCAGATCTCCTCCCAGAGAGCGATTGGCAGTCTCTGGAGACAACAGAACTTTACAATTTGGCGCCCAACATAGGGCCAGGAATTTTGCTTATCCTGACAAGGACTTATTCTGAGCCCTTCAGAGTTGCTAGCCCGGATCTTCACATTTTGGTGCCCGAACAGGGACGTGAAAGATCCTGATTCCAATGGAAAAGCCTCTGATCCAGATCTCAGTGGAAAAGTCTCTCCAGAAGCGTGAATAACAAGGAAACTTTGTTAAAGAGCTAAAGTAGAATTTCAATGATATGGGGTAAATGCCTTCTGTTCAAGGAAAATGTTTGGAGAGCATTATCAAGGTTATGAAAAGCCAAGGATTGATTATAATTTTGGAGGAGATTATTGAACTTTTAAAAACTGTGAAGGTCATATGTCCTTGTTTTTCTCTGGAAAAAGAATTGGATCCAGATAAGTGGAAATTAGTAGGAAAGCAATTAGGTGAACACTACAATTCCAAACCAAACTCAATTTCCAAAGATATACTTCATACCTACAATTTAATCCAAATGGTTTTAAAAATTGTTATTCTAAAGGAAAAGAAGAAGGAGCAAAATGGGGAGGTATCAACTAAACTAGGTGAAAAGGATGAATTGAATAACAAATGGAGTTAAGTACAATTCTGAGCAACAGGAGCATTTCCCATCTCCTCCCTCAATTAACCCTGCAGGGGTGGAGCAAGGAGGAGGGGAAGAAGCAGAAACACAAACAGAATCACCTGTTAAGCAGCCTATGACAAGATTAGAAAAAGCATTGATTAAGGCTAAGAGAGAAGGACAGGATATAAGTGATTTTATACATGCACATCCTGTGATTGAAGAGATTGACTCTGTAGGTCAAAAAAGGAGAAGATATGCACCTTTAGATTTGAATAAAATTAAAGATTTGAAAAAAGGTTGTACCCTTTATGGGGCTACATCAGCTTATGTTAAAATGTTACTAGATTATTTGTCTTATGAAGTCCTAACCCCGAATGATTGGAAATCCATAGCAAGGACATATGTAGAACCTGGACAAAACTTGTTGTGGCTTGCGGAGTTTCATGAATTATGTAAAATCCAAGTCAGATGCAATTTGGAAATAGGAGTTAATACACAATTCACTTTTGAGCACTTAGCTGGTGAAGTCCGGAACTAGAGAATTATTAAGTACCGACTTAGTATTTAGTTAGAACCTAAAATCTCATTTTCTCATTAGCACTTAGTAAGAACCTAACAAGATCCTACAGAGGATCTATAGCTAAGACCCAGGTCTTATGTGAGAGGAGAAGACAGAGTATAGCTAATACAACAAATATATACTTTTATTAATTTAGTTATAAGTCATTTTGTCAAATTTAAGAAAGTTAGACTAAACAAAATGAAAAACTTTTAAAGCTTTAAAGTATGAGGAATACTAGATCTCCCATTTAAATGTGCTCAGATAACAGCATTACAGGCAGAATTTTAAGCTGAATGGGCTACAGCTAAACCTGCTTGGCAAATCTTGGATAACTAGGCAAAATAACTTAGTCAAAGATTATTGTACAGTTTAAGAAATTATCTAACTGGGACTGTGGAATCTCTTTTCTCAGCATTAAGATATAATGTAAAGATAGATAGGGAAGCTCAGAGAAGGTAAATTACTTTTGTGATATCACAATGGAAATAAGTATCAGAAGTGAGATTGAAACTTAGTATCCAGAAACAGGAAACTTTTTACTACATAGTGACAGTGAGAAGATACAGCTCTGGGTGTGGGCTACAATGAAATCTCTCTGAATCTTAGCTTACACACATATAAAATTGTTTTACAGTATAATATATACTACTTCGCAATTCACCTGTGCCAATGAAATAAGTTCTTTATAACATGTATCAAAAGTTAACATTTACCAAACTGAAATGCACATCTGCCCATATGGATGAAAATATTACTGCAAAAGGGCAAACTAAATGAACTTTAGGCTTTTTTAGCTAGGCCTTTCAAATAAAAGATATAGCTAAATTTAAAAACACACACAAATGTTTCTAGGGTCCTTAGACCTTCAACTCTCCATTTATATATTTAATATCATCATGAGTAGACAAATTAATATTTGAAAACTATATTTGTATCCTACATCTAATCCTTTATCTGTCTCAAAATAAAGCTTTTATAATCCATGCAAGTACTCTAAATCCTGACAAATTCTACAACTACCAAATTGAGTGTTATAAATCTATTTCCAGCATATTTCTACTTATTAGAAAAAGGAAAAAAAAAAAAAAAAAAAAAACTCCAGTCTGGGGAGAAACCATTTAAGAGTACTTATATATTCATTAAATACCCAAAGAAGGAACTGTTTGTTCACCCTTCCCTAAATGCCTTGGACAGGCAATGACTTTACAATGAATGAGCTGAGGACTTCAGCAGTGGTTAATGACAATTAAGTTGAACACAACCACAGAATCACAGCAATTAAAAATTCCCAGAGAGAAACACGGGAAGTCATCCAAGCTTCTAATCACTTATAATATTTTTGATATTATTTAAGGGAATCCAGCTATAGAACATCAAGCTTTTGTTATTATACCATCAAGCAATTAGAGAGAAATTTGAAAACACTAATGAGATCTGCAAAAGTACTGAGCAGTAGTCGTTAGTTAGAGGAAACAGAATTAGCGTGGGCTTCTCTCAGTAGCTTGGGAGGAATTGCAACCAGCTGGGCTACAGAGAAGGTCCATGATGAGTAAACAGACATTCTTGCTGTTATAAAGGAAAGTTGACATGCTATACTGATTTCTTTTGAATCAATGCCATAAGAACAGGCCATTTCTATTAAAGAAATGATGTCATAATTAAAAAGGGGGAATTTCTGGTCAAGATGGCAGCACAAACAGTCATAGACACCAGATCTCCTATATATAGTCCAACAAAAATGTAGAGATACCCAGACTAAATAATGATTTAAAAACTTAGAAGCAAATGAAATGAATTCCTTTCTCTACTCAGAAAAAGTAAGCTAAAGTCTGTGGGCTTCAGGAAAGGGTATCACAAATCAAGTCAATAGAAGCTCAGGAAAAGAAGCCAGAAAATTGACAATATTCTGATCAAAAAGGCTTTGAAATGACTGGAGCACTCTGTTTCCAGTAGATAAGAAACCCAGGTAGGAAAGTAAAAGAGGGAGTCAGAAACCCATAGTTATGATTCAGACTGGAGTTTTATGCCCCAGTAAAGCCAACAATATGACCTGGGTCGTTTTGAAGGCCCTTGATAATTGCAATACACTGGCCCATGGAAACACAGAATTTTAAATTTATCAATGCACTGAGTATGAAGATATAAGGAGAAGCAAAAGCCAGGGTCAAGAGAACAAGTCAAAAGAGGGAAAAGAAGTAAACCCAAAGGAAAAGAATAACCCCACAACAACTAAAAGTAAAATCCCAGAAGGGGGAAATGGTTTGGCCAAAAGATCTAAAAGAATGTAAGAAGTGAAACAAGGAATTTTTTTAAAAAAAGGAAAAAACCTAACCATAACACACACAAAAAAGGAGAGAGGAGTAAAGGAGGATCATTGTGCACAAAAACACAGTTAAATTCAGAGTGAAGCACAAATAAGCATCACATCTTTGTTTTTTTAATATTCAACATTCACTCCTGGAAAACCTTGTGTTCCAAATTTTTTTCTTCCTTCCTCCCAATCTTTCTCACAGATGGCAAGTAATCCAATATATATATTAAATATGTGCAATTCTTCCATACATATTTCCACAACTATCAAACTGCACAAGAAAAATTTGATCAAAAAGGAAAAAAAAAAAAAAAAGAGAGAGAAAGCAAAAAGCAAGCAAACAACAAAAAAGGTGAAAATACTATGTTGTGATCTACATTCAGTCCCCATAATTCTCTCTGTGGGTGCAGATGGCTCTATCACGTCTACTGAAATTGGGCTCTGTTGAAAAGAGCTACATCCATCAGATTTGATCATCACATAATCTTGTTGTTGCTGTATACAACACTGGTTCTTCCTACTTCACTTAGCATAATTTCATGTAAGTCTCTCTAGGCTTTTCTGAAATCAGCCTGTTGGTCATTTCTTATAGAACAATAATATTCCCTTACATTCATATACCATAACTTATTCAGCTATCCCCCAACTGATGGGCATCCACTCAGTTCCCAGTTCCTTGTGACTATAAGAAGGGCTTTTACAAACATTTTTGCACATGTGGGTCCTTTTCCCTTTTTCATGATCTTTTTGGGATATAGGCCCAGTAAAGTACTACTGGATCAAAACATATGCACAGTTTGATAGCCCTTTGGTATGTATAGTTCCAAATTGCTCTCCAGAATGGTTGGATCAGTCCACAACTTTACAACACTAGTTTTCTCAAATCCCCTCCAACATTTATTATTATCTTTTTCTGTCATCTTAGCCTCTCTGAGAGTTAATGAAGCACCACATCTTTGAAAATTAAATGTTGAACAAACAGCAAAATTAAAATGATTAAGAAAATTAATGAACTATCCCTCAGATTCAGACACATCTAAGCAGAAGACAAACAAGAAAACAATTAATATCTTGAAATAGCATTTTAGAAAAGTTAGATATGTTTGCTCTTGAATGATCACTGAATGGTAACAGAAAGCAGTATACAGGTTTCTTATCTGCTTTTTTCCCTTTAAAAAAACTGACTTCCCTTTATAAATTCCTTACAAATAAATGCAGAAAGTATTAAACAGCATTTATTGACCGCCCCCCCAACATAGTAAAAATGTTCATCAGTCAATAAAGGACCTCTGAATAAAAGATTCAAACTTAAATATAATATAAAATATTACATTAAGCATAATATAAATATATAAATAATGCTTCCATATATTAATATACAATACAATGTATTAATAATTCATATTAATATATAATAATATTTATATAAATATGATATAATTAATAATAAAATATTAAAGGTCTTTTCAGTAAAATCATTAATAATGCAAAGCTCCATTATCACCATTATTTGGTTACTCTATCATTCTAAATATTCCCAAAAAAGAAAAAAAGAGAAAGACACAAAAGCATAAACAAAGTGGAAACACTTTTTACTTCTTATGGATGATATATGATCTATATAGAGAAGCCAAGAGATACAGCTAATATTAAGTAAAATTGTTAATAACTTCAGCAAAGTAGAAGAATATAAAATAAATCTATATAAATCATCAGTCTTTTCTACATATTACTGATAGTACTTTCCTCCCACTCTTTAATGTAAAGGTAAGAAAGAGAAAAGAAATTCCATTTAAAAAATTACACAATGTAGAAAATATTTGGGAGTCTACTCTGATATATAAATAAATAAATATAAACAAATATAAATATATATATATATATATATATGAATCATATGACCATAACTATAAAATACTTGATAGAAATACAGATTTAAATATATGTAAAGGAACTAATTATTCATATGCAGTTCATGCCAAGGTAATATATAAAAAAACACTAAGTGAAATGGGAAACTGAGGACTTCTCAGAATAACTCAGAGTAATTCAAGACTCAGCACCAAGGATCTGTAAATCATTAAGGCTCCTGAAAGAAGAGCAAAAGACTTGTTCTTCTAGCAGAAATACCTACAATAACCCCCTAGACCTATACTTAAATGCTTAGAGAAGAACCTGACTAATAATTTAATGGCCTGGAGATATTCGATTACCTCCAAACTATCTCTATTTGTTGATTGAGAAAGCCTGAGGTAAACTAAGTCTCCTTAGTTATTCTAGAAACCTTTAATCCCTCTGGCTTAATCCATTACTTACCTCTAAATAAATCTTCTTATTGTAAGGGATTATATGGTTTCTCATAAAATCAATAACTAAAGTAGACTGAACCTATAATCTAAATTTTAGTTTATGAAGGTCTGAAGGGGTTTGGGGAAAAATGTACTAACTTTACAATAGAGTGCTCAAGTAAGCACTTGCAAACATTGTAACAAATTGACCACCATAAAATTAGGCAAACACATCTGCAATAAGTCAACTATATCGGCTTGACTAGAATTTAGCAAACCTTTGCTACTTCCATCTAAGCAGGCAGAGAAGATTAACCAGGTGAGGGAAGGGGATCATGGATTCCTGTGGTTTTTGATTATTTAAATCATCTCTTAGCCTTTCTAAAATTGGCCCTCCTCTCTCTGAAACCCCAGTGAGCAGAATGCCTGCTTCTCACAAGATTCTAATAAAGTTTCTGATCTTTACTTTGAGAAATCTCTGAATAATTATTTTTGTGTAAGTAATTGCATTGCAGTTCCACACAATGCTATTTACACTTATTTATAAAGAATCATAACATGACCAAAAGCCAATTTTATACAGCTACAAACTAATCATTTAATTACTTTGCAACTGTCAATAAACATTTATTAAATTGCCTACTATGGTACAGTCATTGGATTAAGCACTGAGAAAACAAAGAAAAGATATTTTCTGTTCTTAACGAGCTCACAACTTAAAGAGGGAGCTAACATTCAAATAATTATGTACAAGCAAGCTATATACACGATAAATAACTGTTCTGCCCCCTCCCCTTTCAGATAGAGGTTTTGGAATTCTTGGCTTTATCTTAAAAAAAAAAAAGTCAGAATGTACTAATGATATGAGTTGCAAGGTTAGTTAAGAACTGAAGGCTGGTGAGATTTCCCAAGGATGAGGATCCTAGGGAATAATGGCATAACAGAAAAGTCCAAAACCTGGGTGCCTACTGAGAAATAAGGAAATGATTGACCTAAATCTCCTTAAAAAGAGAAAACATTCTATTACAGGAGCCACCTGCTAGTGGCTGCTGGGGATCTAATTCTGACCAGCAAAACAGATCCCTTCATGTGAGAGGATGATAACCATACAAAGAGACTGAGAGGCAGTTGCATTCTCTGACCTCTCTCCTTCCCTCTTGCCTCCTTTTTATTTCATTCCCAAATCATAAGCAACATCTGTGTCAGGAAAGGCTGATTTGCAATTCCTTCAAGTGTGCTATGATTCAGAGCTGTGGGGGTTTTCAGAGATTCCCCTTCACACTTATGCATGGTCCTTAACAACATTCCTTGGAAGGGCTGGTGCTAGGGCCCATCCCTTGAACTGAGAAAAGAATGAGAGCAGTAGAATGATGGTAACAATGGCATCCCTGTCTCTAGAAATGGCAATGCCAACCTCTCATGATTATATGTTGACAGATTGCTGAGTTACTAGAAGAGAATAGTCTCCATGACTTTCTTTTCACTTTAGAAAGGGGATTACTTTTATCTCTATGAAAGTTTACCAAGAAGGCTAAAGGTTGAAAAATGCTAACAATATAGATGAAATAGCAAACAACACCAAGATATTAGTACTCTCTCTAATGGTTCCTAGGCTAAACTCTTCCTGCTATGTTCAACAATAATCAATGTTTTGCCATGTCATCATACAAAAAACCCCACTATTCTGCTGTTCTATTAATTGCTCCTAATAAAGTCATTGGTTAAAAAAAGGTAATCATTAAGCAAACTAAATGCAAAATACAGCAAAATGGTAAAGAAGAAAAACTGTATTCCAGTAAATACAGAATCAGACACCTGGATTCAAATCCAATCTCTTCTAATTGATGCCTGTGCTACCTTAGCAAAGTCATTTAACTTCTCTGGATCTCAGTTTCTTCATCTATAAAATGGCTCTTAGAGGATATCCTTATCTCTAAATTTATCATCAAGTCATAAATCCATGACTTGATGATCTTATGATAATCATCAGCTCTCAGACAATCTGGGGCCACAGGGTCACTCAAATCTTCAAAAAACACTTAACTTCATATACCTCCCTATGTTGTTGGGTTTACTTTGGATACTGTCTTTTTTTCCTTAGGCCTTCCTTGACTCTAACTTCTATCTATATCATTATTTCTCTTCTGTCTGCTCTATCTTTTTGACTTGGCCCCAGGTATCTCTACTTTCTTCTTCATTCAATTAACTCATTTCATCAGATATATGCCCCATCTTCTCCCCATTCTAGGGAATCCTGGGTATTTGATCTACCAGTCCTCACTAATTCTCTCTTTAAAAGTTGATAATAGGCATACTCTGCAATTCTATTGGCACCAGTCAAACTTTTTTGCCCCAGTTAGTTAGTCTCCAATACTATTAAACCTATCAATTCTATACTGCTGTGATTTAATTGGATTAAGGGTCAGAAGAACTGAGTTCTAATTCCAACTCTGAAAATTTATATAGCAGCATTATTTGGCTAAAATTCCAATAATAAATGTGTGGGTCTCTCACAACACTACACATCTCCCAGGACACAATCAGACTATCCATTAAAATACTCTCTAGGTTCAGGGTCACTTTGAATCCTGCCACTCTGGCTCCAAAGTCTACCTCTTAATGGTTCTTGGTCCATGGCTTATAATTCCTTATAAGATTACATGACACCTTTGACAAAAGATGAAAAAAATCAATTTTCTTTATTTCCTTAAAGAGGACAAGAGACAAATAGGAAAGGAAGATGAGTATACTACATTATATTTATTGTCAAATACATTTGAGGTGTTTGGTTAGTTTTGCTGAACTGCTTTTATTCCCCCAACTTTGATTTTGATTTTGCAGTTGTTAATATTCAGAAACTATATAAAAACATTAAAAAAAATCAATAAGGACTGTATCATTAGTCCTAGTTTTAAACCTGCAATTTTTCTTATTCTCTCATTACAAACTATACAGACCAAAGTCAATAGTTAATAATCAATAGAACCCTTTGGCTATCTTTCTTGGGAAAAGAGTTAAAAGAAACTGTTTTCACTGATACTGGGTTTAAACAACTTTGAAGTGAAACTTTCTCTTTTTCTTCTGGGGGTAAGAGATACAATATTAATATAATGTTCAATTTTTCTAACAATTAGATCTGTCCAAATATGGATTGGGAATCATCAAAAGGCAGTGAATACTCCTTCACTGAGGTGTTTAAGTAGAAGCAATATTCTTTTGTCTGAGGTGCTATAAAAGGGATTAATGCTTAGGTAATGGCTGGGTAGGTTGACCTCAAAGGCCCTTTCTAATTCTAAGATACCAGGATTCTAATTTCTAGATTCAGACATTAGGTAATTAGCAGACATTTCCCAAGAGACAAAGGAGTGAGATAAAACTGCTAAATAAGCACAGAATAGTTTAGTTCAGAGTATACTGATATAGTCTCTTGTGAGACACTATAACAAACTGTATAGTTATAATTAGGTAAAGATGTCTGTAAAGGAACAAATATGTTCAAGTGATGACTGAAGTTTCCTCTCCAATCCACTCAAAAATATTTGACATGTAAAGATTTGTAAGGTTAGGAAAAACTCTTAACAAAATTACTAAAGCTATGGAGAGTGTATAACTGAAGCATTTTTACCTTCATTATTTTAATTGTCAAATATTTCAAATATAATACAATGCCTTATTCTCTTATTTTAAGTATCACTGATGTCATCATTAAATTAGAATTGAATCTACAAGTCATATCCCCTAAAGATCCACTTATTCTTTAGAGGTACTATTGTCTGGAATTCATAAGTCAATCATGATATTTTTGTTTCCAGGTCAGGATATAAAAAGATAATCACACTGAATTCCTTTTCCACTTGCTATGAAAGTCTGCTTCCAATCATGTGGGTTTTCCTACCCCCCCCCCAAAAAAAAATCCTTTATATAACTAAGTTCATAATATAGGGAGTTCTTCTTTTTCTCTATATATTAAATATATATTCACTTTTTTCAGATATATTTTTCTCCCCTTCCTTTGAACACTTTCATATATAATTAGAACAGAAAAGATTTACATACAGGATCTTTTTTTCACAAATATAAATTTTTATCAGAAAGCATTTTTTTTTCTAAATTACATAATGTTTGCTGTATTCTTATAGTATAATTCAATTGCAAAGTGGAATCCATTTCTCTTATCACTTATTTGTGTAATATAAATCAACAAAAAATAGAATTTGGTAAATAATATTTTGCTTTATAAAAAGTAGGAGTATGTCCCTAGTGAATTAAGTTGGATGAAATACTGTTAGAGATAAAAAAGAAAGCAAACATATGATATCTGTCCTTTTGCTTACCGAAAACAAAGGGCCCAGTAATGGACAGAGGACTGTCCTAATACAAGGGAAAGATCTATAAATATATCACTCTAAGCTCATTCATTCAATAAATATTTATTGAGCATCAAAAATCATATTACCATCACCATTCAAATCCATGAAGATCCACATGGAGGCTAAAAGCTAAAAATTTGACAAGATCAACTCTACATGTTTTGATTGACAGTTTTCTTCTCTTTCCTCAGGATTAAACTGCAGCCAATTTTCATCCAAGCATGAGAGATTCTCTTCAACAACAAAGGAAAAAGGATTAAGCAAGGCTGACATACAAAGCTGAGATCCATAGTGGGATTGTATAAACGAAAGGCAGATCAATGAATCATGTTACTAAACCAGAAATATTTTAGAGGCAAAATTCAATAACCAAAGCCATTGGTGGTATGGAAGGTATATATTCACTTCTATTCATTGTGCTGGCAGAACATCTAAAGACTTTACAATATAATTTTTATTTGAAGCAGTTATTCTTAATGAAAAATCTTTTTATAAGAGTCATCTTTCTTTGAAAATGGAAATATGAAGGCATATAAAGGATGACAATAGTTACATAAATTTAAACAGAGACAAAAACAAAAAAAATATCTTGGAAATTAAGAGAATCTTTAAAGTGCAAGGAAAATAAAAATTCATAGGGTCATAGTTCGAGCTAAAATAAACAGATGAGAAAATTGAGGGCTATAAGAGTTAAACCTTGTCCAAGGTTACAAAAGAAATAGCAGATCTTGTGTTTGAACTGAGATATTTTGCCCCTAAATCCAGAGTCGCCCTTGACCCCATGTTGTTTCTTATGCTCAATGGACTTGGGAATTGGAGAGCACAGAAGTCAACTAGTTCAATCCCATCATTTTTCAGATAAAGATAACTGAGGCTCAGAGATAGGTATAAAATAATGTATTGCTATTTTCTAAGACTTGTAGGAGAACTTAACTAAATATTAGACAAGTTGGGAAAATATATAATATAAACATCATTATAAAGTGGTAAAAGTATCTGATATGAAAGGTTAGTTTTTCTTCTTTTCCATGATCCAAAAAAATCTAAATTATAGGCAGAAAGAGAAAGAGAAATATTTTCTAACACCAAATTGATTTCTTCATTACATCTAGCCTCCCTAAGGAGCACTAATTATGTTGATGATGAAACTGTTTTACAACAGTTCTGGGGATGCCCTGCTTCTTATCACAGACACCTAAGCCTGACAAAGGACATACTTTAATAAGCAGTAATCTATATCAAGAGACATCTCACTACTTAAACTCTGGCTTAAATTGGCTTCTAAGATCTACAAGAAAAAAAATACACTCATTCCCCAGCAGAATAGTACCAATTACAGACAAATCTTTGGATATGCTGATTTTTCTATTTGGTTTTGGTTTTGTTTGTGAGGGCTTGTTTTGGGGGGAGGATAGGGGAAGGTTGAAGCATTTGTCTCTTCAAAGAATAAAAATATTTTGAATATTTTAGAACCTCCAAATACATCCAGATGAGTTACTAGGAAAGGATGAATAATAATAAACAATAATAAAAATTATTAGCATGCTTTCAAATTATATTCGATCAAACGTGGAAGGCAGACACTTGGCATAGCAAGTAGGATACTAATGAAGCAGTGTCTGTTTCCTGTATTTTCAGAAACTTTATTTCCTTCCCTCCTCTGAATTTACCAGTGCCTTAACAGCAACCTCAGAATCAAAATCAAGGAACACACACACACACACACACACACACACACACACACACACACACACACACACACACACATTTTAACACATAATCTCTCCTTTTGTTGTCAAGTGCCTGACCCTGGTTTGATAATCTCATTTCCTAAGAATCAAAAAGCTGGAAATTTAAGCTTCCTAGAGTGTTAATTGCGGCCCTGCTCCATTGCTAATCAAAAAATTGGATGTTTTGCATGAAAATGCTTCTCTAATTAATTCTCAGTCATAAAGCGCCTTGGTTTTAATAACCCCTCCTTGATTGGCTAGCCTTTGAAGAGACAGTACAGCTAATCCACTAAACTAGAAAAAACACACGCAGAAGAAATAAGTGGGCTTACAAGGTAGGAACTAGATGATTGTATTAATACTGTAAAACCCAAAAGGTAATTCTTGTTCCCAGAACCCCACCACACTCCAGTAAAATATACCATGAAATTAATCATCATGAACAAAGACAACCGTCAGTGAGGTGAGGCACCATGTCATAGCTCTTACCTCACCTCCTCTAAAACATCATTTTCCTTCATTTTCCTTCATTTTCTTTAACTGCTTTCCTTTGGCTTCTGCTCATACCCTCTCCTCAACCTGGTAACTAGGGATCTGGGGATGTCCACTTGTCATACTGTCTATTTTAATAAGACAAGGATTTTGCTTCCTTCTCCCTTTGCTTCAGACTGACAATATATTATCATATATATCTCCAAGAGGTGCTGAACTGAATTTTCATTATCCAAAATGTCAAGATTCGTTTTTGTCATCAGAGAACACAGCTGGTCTACACTAGCAACCCTTTGATTAATTCAAATAGAACAAGGCACCTATACATAACTTCATTTCCCTCAGACCAGACCTGGCATGCTGCAGGTTTAAACATACAGCTCATCATTTTAGGATGCCATTGACTGCCAAGATGGCACTCACACAGAAAAGAAAGTCTTAATTAGGAGAACATTGCATTATTCTTCTAATTATTAAAGAGGGGATTTTCATTTGTAAAGCAATGCTCATCTAGGACCCACTGATGTTGAACCAATTTCAGAAGATGCTGGACTGACATGACAAAAACTGTAATAATCTATATTATCACTACTGAGTACTTTTTTTCAGGTTAATTTGTAAGACTGTAAAGTCTGCTCTCTTTTTTCCTTAATACTTGCATAAAAATTGGCAACCAACTATAAACATAAGAGATAAAAATGACTTTCGGTATCACCTAGGTAACTTTGTCCTCACTCCCAATTTACTGAGGTTTTTTAAAGTTTTATTGATACCTTTTGCTTTTATTCGACAATTATTTCCTCATATCCACTCTAGTTCCCCCACTGAACGCTAAATTGAAACAAAGAAAAAAGTAAAATCAAACAAGAAAACTGACTACACACCTGATAAAACAAGCAACATGTGGTATTCAAGGCCCCTACCCTTATTATACATACAAAAACACAGAGGATTAGGAAAGTATTTCTTCAAGGTCTACTTGCTGTGATCTGTAACATTCTATCATATTCTATTCCCCACCACTTGGCCTTTGCACAGGTTAGGACATGTCACTCATGTTTGGAGAGTAGTCATCCTCCTCACCTTCTACTTGGCTCCCTTCAGGGAATAACTCAAACCTTATCCAAAGTGTTACCTATTTCCTTGCCTCCTAGATATTAGGGCTCTCCCCCAACCACCAATTATCTTGTAATGACTTTATATACATTTTGTACTGACTTCTGTGTGCACCTGCCATTTCTTCCCACAGGATAAGAGCCTTTAAGAGTCTCTTACTGCTTTGCTTTGTCTTTGTATCTCCAGTGGCTGGCACAGGTAGATGCTTAATAAATACTAACATAGTAGTTGAAGGATATGTTATAACAAGGTGAACCAGCCAGGAAGAGACAGAGTTTATACTTGAATACAAATCTTCCTACTCTAGGCTTACCAAATGGCCAGGGTTTAATCATTTTGGGTATATGTTGCTTCTCAACAATTGATTGCATTAAATGGTGTTCTTTTTTTAAGTTTTCATTTTTATAACTTGCATGACACTGAATCCAGGATTCTTTTCATTATTATGCTGTGTCCCAGAGAAAAATACATTAAAAAATGAAAGATCTGGGGTAGTACTGCAAATAAAGGAATTAGGAATAAATTCTATCATCGATAAAGGAATCCCAATCTTTATTTCCATTTAATGATTCATCAATAACTGCCCATAAAATAAATGCACACAAATCATCAGCATATCTATATATTACTGACAAAGCCCATCAGCAAGAGATAGAAAGAGAAATTCCATTTAAAATTACTGTAGACAAAATAAATTACTTAGAAGTCTACCTGCTAAGTCAAACCCAAGAACTATATGAACACAATTAAAAAGTATTTCTCACACAAATAAAATCAGATCTAAACAATTGGAAAACCCTCAATAATTCGTGGGTAGGCTGAACTAATATAATAAAATAACAATTCTGCCTAAATTGGTCTACTTGTTCAGTGGCATACCAATCAAACTGCCAAAACATTATTTTATAGAACTAGAAAAAATAATAACAAAATTCATCTGGAAGAATAAAAGGTCAAGAATATCAAAGGAATTAATGAAAAAATTATATATATAAAAGATGGTGGCTTAGCAGTACCAAACCTAAAACCATATTATAAAGCAGCAATAATCAAAACCACTTTGTATTGGCTACGAAATAGAGTGCTGGATCAGTGGAATGGATTAGATACACATAACACAATAATAAAGGCCTGTAGCAATCAATCTAGTATTTGCTAAACCTCCAAACTCCAGCTTCTAGAATAATAACTTAATATTTGACAAAATTTGCTAGGAAAACTGGAAAATAATACATAAAAAACTCAGCATAGACCTATATCTCACACTCCATATCAAAATAAAGGTCAAAATGGATGCATGATTTGGGCATAAAGGAGGATACCATAAACAAATTGGGAGAGCAAGGGATAATTTACCTGGAGAAGGGAGGAACTTATGATCAAAGAAGAACTAGAAAACATTATGAAAGGCAAAATGGACAATTTTGATTACATTAAAGTAAAAAGGTTTTGCACAAACATAACCAACAGAAACAAGATTAAAAGAGAAGTACAAACCTGGGGGAAAATCTTTACAATCAGTGTTTCTGATAAAAGTCTCATTTATAAAATACATAAGGAACTGTGTCAAATTTATAAGAATACAAGTCATTCCCCAACTGATAAATGGTCAAAGGATATGAGCAGATAATTTTCAGATGACAAAATTAAAGCCATTAATAGTTATATGAAAAAATGCTCTAAATCACTATTGAACAGAGAAATGCAAATTAAAACAACTCTGAGGTATCACCTCACACCTTTCAGATTGGCTAGGAAGACAGGAAAAGAAAATAAATGATAGAAGGGATGTGGAAAAACCAGACGCTAATCCATTGTTGGTGGAGTTGTGAACAAATCCAACCATTCTGGAGAGCAATCTGAGACTATGCCCCCAAAGGGCTATCAAACTGCATACCCTTTGACCACTCAGTCTTTACTGGGTCTATATCCCAAAAAGATCATTAAAAAAAAGGGAAAAGGACATATTTGTGCAAAAATGTGTATAGCAACTCTTTTTGTGGTAGCAAAAAATTGGGAAAGGAATGGATTCCCATTAATTGTGGAATGGCTGAACAAGCTGTGGCACATGAAGGTAATGAAATATTACTGCTCCACAAGAAATAATGAACAACCTGATTTTAGAAAAGCCTAGAAAGATTTAGATGAACTGATGCTGAGCAAAACAAGCAGAACCAGGAGTACATTGTGTACAAGCAAGAATATACGATGATCAACCATGAAAGATATGGTTCTTCTCAGTGGTTCAGTGATCCAAAATAATCCCAATAGACTTTGGACAGAAAATGCCATTACATCCAGAAAAAGAGAGACTGAATGTGCTATGGTAGTTTCTTTTTTCTGCTTTTTTATCTCTTCCCATGTTTTTTCTCTTTTGTTCTGATTTTTTCTCCCAACATAATTCATAAAGCAATGTGTATTAAAAATAAATAAATGTATTATAATTTTTAAAAACTGCCCACAAAAAATAATAAAAATAATCAATATACTCTTTAATACATGTTATAGAGACCAATGAAATAAAACTATGTTACAAACTTAGGGTTCCAATGAGTTCACATCTCCCTAAACATAATAACCATATACAGTTAGCCATACATAACATGAAAAGATATAATAAGACTGGTATTAATTCCACATCCAACCCAAGAACTTCCAGCAAACTGGAGATAATAGCATTTTCTAATGATGTAAAGTGGAAGGAGAATAGGTTACATATTTTTCTTTTTTAACTTCTTTGGGAGAATACAGATTTTATGGAAATCATAGATCCAGACTAAAAAGCACTAACCTGCTGAGGAAATACTTGGCAATTTTAGAAAACAATGAAATTATAACTAAAATAATTACAAAGCTTCTTACTAAAAGGTAAAGAGAAGGACAATAAGAGATAATTATTTCCCTAAGAAAGAGAAATCATGGCAAGGTTCAGTCAAAGTTAAAAGTTGAATCTTACTAATTAGAAATGGCATTGGTCAATTGGTCTACTGTCAGTAGAATCGGAATTATGGCATAAATATGCCATTCAGGAGGCATAGGAGAGACTAGAAAAAAATCCCTGCCTAGACTAAGATCATGAAAGCATAGGTTCTGGGAAAGGACACAGGAGAATGATCTAGATATAGAAACCATTGTTCAAATAATTTTCCAGAACAATAATTACAGTATTCTCAATATTTACATATTTACTTTCTTCTTAAAAACAAAAATTCAGATTTGGCAAAGAAGCAACAGGTTAGGAGTATGTGAAACTGAGAAATAGAGGATTACATCAAAGGATGATCAAAGCCATTGATCTGTGAGACATCTGAATCACAGAACTACAAAGATGGCTTTGTATTAGACCTGTAGGATCTATAAGCATGAGGAGCCTAGAAGCAAGATGATGAACAGGGGAGAGGGAAGGTAGGATCACAGCGCAAGGCATATATTTTAAAATATAAATGCAAATAATTAATGTTTGATTGGAAAGATTGCTTGATCTGGAGTTAGAGGATCCTAAATTTAGAATTGGAAGGAAACTCAGAAGTTATGTAGCCCAAGCCCTTCATTTTATAGAAAAAGAAACAGTGACACCAAAGACAGAGAACGACTGACTTGCCCACTGTAGCAAAGCTGGGATCCAACTAAGGTTCACTAACTTCAAAGTCAGCACAAATTCCATTTTAATATACATGTTATCAAAGCTTGAAACCTGACTAATTGATTCATAATCAGTGTGAGAATGGGCAAGTTCCAAATTTTCTCTGGGCAGCAGATGGATGGGCCCAGAGATGACTTGGAAGAGACACTAGGAACAACTGAATGTGGGAAACTATATAGCATTTTCAGGGACTCTAAGTTTCTTCTTTCCTGCTCATATCTCTAAAATATTCTTAATTTCAGTATTTTACTGTTAATGTTTTACGACACAGAATGTTTTAAGCCACAGAATATTCACAGTCCCCAGTGAATCAAAATTTCAGGACACTGAAAGGACAATGGTGAATCATGGAGAACAAAATAGGCTACATAACAGCATTTTACCAATAACAAATTGCTCCTAATAGGGATGTTAAAAACACTAAGAGACAGATGAAAAAGGAGAAAGAGAGAAAGAAATGAGGATCATGTAATACAATTAGCACCTGAACTGATAACTATATAAAATCAGGTAATAATAGAAAAAGATCCCTAACAGTTTAGGTATAGTGCTCCCAAAGAGAATTATAGAAGCACATAAACAAAAGTCACAGAATGAAAAAGAACTAACTAGATGTTATCAATGAAAAGGGCCCAGTGATGTGCACAGGTATTGTGATGAGCTATATCTAATGGCCCAACATTAGGTGGGGGGGGAGGGGAAGGGAGAAGGGCAGAAAGAGAAGGAAACAGGGATAGGCAAGAGAGAAAAATTTTAAGGTTACTAGGTAAATGGTATAGGGACTTTTAAAAAAGAGGAAGATCAAAGGTTAAAGATTCTAGGATTATTGAGGAAAGTATCTATTTGCTGATAATTTGATTGATAAATAAATAAATAAATTCCATCTATATCCAAGAAGACTTGTGGAGATACACAAAAGTGAACAATTTGAAAATAAAAATTAGGCATTCAAATCAGAAGAGATAACCTAAGAAGATAATGAGAAATAGCAGTTACCAGGCACTTTAGATGAGCTAATTACTAAATTTAGCTTCAAATTTCCTGGCATCTAATGCATAAAAAGAGAAACATGCTGGGTTATATGGTATTGTGTTACAATAGAAAGTATGCAAATTCATTTGTAGAGACAAATTTTTCCTAGAATTGAACTTAAGGAGAAATATAATGTATGGATCTTTTTATCAATGTCTCTCAGTAGTTCCAAGTTTATGATTTTTAACTTTAGTTATACAAAAACAATCAATCTCCTCAAAAAGAAAATTCTTCCATGACCCTCTAGAAATGTTGGTGGCATGGTATGCTGGCCTGGCTCATGAGAGCATATATGGAAGAAGATGAGAGAAATCAAGGCAGGTCCTTTGCTTTCTGATAAGCTAACTTAATAAAGGGATAACACCTGAAAAATCTAAAAGGTCACTTAATGGGTGCATTAGACTCTCTCAAATATTGTCTGAAGTGAGCCTTTGTCAGTGCTGGATTATTTCTGGCTGAAATCTCTAATAACTATTGTCATAGTTACTCTAAAGTCATTGGTTAAAGTATAGATAATATAAATGAAATAAGAAAGACTGTATTGCTATGAAAGTTTAAGGATAGAGGTAGCTAGAGGGCACAGTAAATAGAACACTGGCCCAGAAATCAGGAGGACCTGAGTTCAAATACGAATTCAGAGACTTAATTAACTCTTACTTGCTCTGTGACCCTGGGCAGATCAACTTAATCCCAATTGCCTCATCAACCCCCCCCCCCTCCAAAAAAAAAATTAAGAACTGGAATAACATATTCAACATTGATAGGAACTTAACTACCCTTGGGGAAAGAGTAGCTAACAAATGACAACATCTAGTTGTTTGAAATGGGAGGAGTAAATGTCTCCATCCTTATTTGGTTCCAACCAATTAAAAAGTATTCAGTAATGAGTCCCAAATTAAGAGCACAGCTTACCGTTTATGAATAGGGAAGAACTCTTGTGATTTTAGATTTCTGTAACACATTTAATGCCCTTTAGCTATGTGAACAATATTGAAGGGGCTGATCATGAATGGGAGTAGACTATCTTGATTCAAAACTGATTCCCTTTGTGAATACATCCAACCATTCTGGAGAGCGATTTGGAACTATGCTCAAAAAGTTATCAAACTGTGCATACCTTCTGACCCAGCAGCGTTACTACTGGGTTTATATTCCAAAGAGATTTTAAAGAAGGGAAAGGGACTTGTATGTGCAAGAATGTTTGTGGCAGCCTTCTTTGTAGTGGCCAGAAACTGGAAACTGAGTGGATGCCCACTCAGCATGGCTGAAATGAAAAATGGCTGAATAAATTGTGGTATATGAATGTTATGGAATATTATTGTTCTGTAAGAAATGACCAGCAGGATGATTTCAGAAAGGCCTGGAGAGACTTACATGAACTGATGCTGAGTGAGATGAGCAGGACCAGGAGATCATTATGTACTTTAACAACAATACTATATGATGATCAATTCTGATGGACGTAACCCTTTTTAACAATGAGATGAAACAAATCAGTTCCAATAGAGCAGTAATGAATTGAACCAGCTACACCCAGTGAAAGAACTCTGGGAGATGACTATGAACCACTGCATAGAATTCCCAATCCCTTTAATTTTGTCCACCTGCATTTTTAATTTTCTTCACAGGTTAATTGTACACTATTTCAAAGTCTGATTCTTTTTGTACAGCAAAATAACTGTACGGATATATATAAATATACTTTAACATATTTAACATATATTGGTGTACCTGCTATCTGGGGGAGGGAGTGGGGGGAAGGAGAAAAATTGGAACAAAAGGTTTTGCAACTGTCAATGCTGAAAAATTACCCATGCATATATCTTGTAAATAAAAAAACTATAATTAAAAAAAAAACAAAAACCTGATTCCTTCACTGAAATAAGTTAGAATGTAAATGAGATCATCCCTGGCGAAAGACCTGAGGAAATTAACAAGACATTATTACTAAGATAACATGATTGGATTGTAAGTGATAGGTAAGTTTGCTGGAGTCTTTTTCTTTCAACCTTCCTTTCTCTTCCCTTCAGGTCAACCAAATATGAGCCTTTTGACCCTATTCTAATCATGTTCTCTGTCTTACCTTTTTTCTCCCTTAGAAAATATTGGGAAATTTCCCTTAGAAATAGAATGGGAAACATAAAAATTTCTCAATTTTTTTCAGGAGGACAAAGCAGAAGACTTCCAGGACTTCTATTGGTCAAAGGAATAATAAGATCTTTTAGAACAAAAAAGTTCTCTCTACTTTTCTTTCTTTTCTTATTTTTGAGTATTTGTAGCCCCACATGATAGAAACTATAATGTTAGGTTTTTGTAAGCTGTGAACATACATAATAAAAAACTATTATGAATTTGAGAATAGGTTTAAAAGAACCTGGATTTTATAAATCATGCTATCTATATACATTTAAAAATACAGTAATATTAATCATGTACTCTGACAGTACTGGAGATACAAATATTAAAATGAACCCCTGTTTATAGTAAGGTTACCCTCAAATAAAGGACAAATTGTGTATGTGTATGTTTGTTTATTTATGGGGTTTTTTTGTGGTTTCACAAACCACTTATTATTCCAAGGAACCAAGACCTACAGTTTGGAACTTCTGTTATGATACAAATATTTATAACATACCTAACTCACACATAATTTAAAGTCCCAGAGGACAATGTATCCAGGACTGCAGTAAGATCATAAGATCACAAAACTTAAGACTAGAAGATTCATTTCCAGAGATCCTAGAGCAGAGATATCAAACATGCAGTCTCAGCCCATAACACTGTCCAAACCAGATTAAAACATAATTGGGAAATGTTTAACAAAATAACTAAAAATATAGTAAAATACAGATAATATGAGTATTTGGTTTTCTAAATTGATATATGGCCTATAGGGATCCTTATATGTGGTTTAGTGGCTCTCATTTTTATTTAAGTTTGAAATCACTGATCAAGATCAAACATCTCCTTTAAAAGTTGAGGAAACTGAAATTCAAAAAGTTAAAATAGCTTCTTTGGAAATAAGTGGCAGAGCCTGAACATGGACCCAAGATTTCTAACTCCAAAGCCAAGATTATTTCCACTGGATATTAAAAAATAATAATAATAAAAATTAACAAAGGCACGTAAGTCTTTGGCTGAGAAAGCCCTCTACCTTTCAGCCTCTGACAATGGAAGCTAAGAGTTAAAATTAGGTATGTCAGCAGTAGAGATGGGATAACATACTCCAGACCAACAATGTGAAGAGTTCACCAGATCTTATTAGTCTAGAATTGATGTGAAGTTAAAAACTACTCAGAACATAAGTACAGCCTTATACTCTATGGCCTAATATCACTATCCAATGAAGTAGGAATATGTAAATTAGTTGACTGATGTTCAGAAGAAAGCTTTAATGTGCAAACAAAATGGGACTTATGTGGGCTAATCATATATGAATATGCAAATGAACAGACTGCAATTCTGGAGATGTCATCACAAATCTAGCAATGAACATCCTATATTATGACTATTACAATATTCATACATCATTCATATATACTACTGTAATATAACCTTTTTAAGCCTAGAATTGTGACAAAGCCAAAAGTCTGCATATATTTACAGCCATACCACAACTCCAAAAGCCTAAAATTAAATATGCACAGAGAACTTTACCTATCTCCATACATAACCAAGCTGCCTTAACCACTCACAGTCTAAGGTGAATATTCTATTTTTAATCCAAGAACTCAAAGTTGGATTTCACTGTGGAGGTCTTGAAATATGATCTACACCTTATACACATATTTTTTTTTTGGTCCAAAAATTTCAGTATCTGGATCAGATTTGTACCAATAGTAGTACAGAGGGGAACTATGTACATAGCCACTAGATTCCTGGAACAATATCCCAATTTTTTAAAACCCTTAATGACCCTGAAGCAAATCTCTGTCCCGGATGTAAAAGAATCATACAGGGGTAGCTCTAATGCTTTCTTAGCTGACTGGACTATCCAAAGACAGAATGAGGGGAAGAAAGGAGAAAAAAAAAATTATCTATACAGCAGAATGCATAGGCACTAGATATAAAGTCAGTAAAACCCAAGTTCAAACCCTTAAGAGCTACGTGAACCTGAACAAGTCATCTTTCTGTGCCTCAGTTTCTACATCTATAAAATGAGAAGGCTGTATTTGGCCACAGAGGACACTTTTAGCCCTAAGTCTATGATCCCTTCCAGCTACAAATCCAAATATTTCTTTTCTCCCAACTCTGACAGACAACATTCAGGAAGCAGAATGGTGCAGAATGAAGGTCTCTGTTGAAACAATCCTAACTACACCCAAGATAAGAACCGTGCATGGAATACCATTGGGTCAATTACAATTCTTTATAAAAAATAAATAAAATTAAATTTTATTAATGCCTTTTAGTCTTGTTTTTGCTTTGCTATATTTTCCTATTTACAATATTTACCAAATATAAATCCTTATATCACCAATGAAAATCCAATTTATGCCAGAAAAAGCAACTGAATGAAACCAGCTGTGTCTATGACCATGTCACATATATGTTTCAGGCTCCCATTGCTTGATCAAAAGGAAGACAAGAATGTGTTTTACCATCTGATCTCTAGGGTCAAAACAGGTTATTGCAGTTACCTCAGAGTTTATCTCTTTTTTTGTGATAATGTAATTTATATTTATATCATCATGGATACAAATGCACATTGTTCACCATGTTCTGCCTATTTCATTCTGCATTAGTACATAAAAATCTTCTGATGCTTTTCATAATTCCTCATATTTACTGTTTTTTTTATAGTGTAATAAAATTCCATTACTTTCAAGTGCAGTAGCTTATTTAAAGATGCTCTCACTCAAAGTGCAATTAATTTGCATCTAGTTCTTTGGAAAGCTCATATTCACAACAGCTCTATTCTCCCACAGATACTATATGGCTGTAAATTACAAACAGCATGATTTCAAAAGAATTAGAACTTTAGGTGACACAAAAAACAACTGAAAATTTTATGGCGGGGTCTATGAACTATATCATGTGACCAATCATTATTGCCAATAAGGAATGAGGGAAATAGATCATCAAGGCTAAATCTGTATCCTTAAGTAATTGCCCTGTGTTCTATTTCTTCATTTGTCAAATGAATGGTAATGTCCTTTCTTTAAATCTAATGATCTAAAATAAAGTGTTAACTTGAGTTTGACCTAGGTTTAGTGAACTTATTTTATTTTAATAGTGTAAAAACCGTGTTTCAAAATTTCCTTTGGAATCTTATCATTAAATAAAATTATATGTAACCTTTTGGTTTTGTGCTAAATAGGGTCCCTCATCTCATGGCAGTCAGATATTTAATATTTTTTTTCAAAAAGTGAATAAAGTACATAATTTCTGAAACTATGAGGGATTTTGATGATAAGAGCTGAAAAACATTTTGGAAACTATAAACAGAATCCATAGATTTCATTAAAATAAAGACCAATTTTTCATTAACAATCAATTCATGAAATGCAATTCAGTATTCTGTGGACAAATCACATCACCTCTCTGGGTGGGTTTCAATTTCTTCCTTTGAAAAGGAAAGTACAGGACCTCTAAGGTCCATTCCATATCAAACTTTATTGTCCTATGACTACAGAAAGGAAGTTGAACAGCCATATTATGAGAATGAGGCATAGTGGATAAATAGCTTCAATATTTACTGCCTTTCAATATCGGGTATTTCCATTGAAAATTAACAAAAAGAATGGATAGGGGAGGGCCAGGAAGGAAGGAAGAACTCTAAAAGTCCAAATTTAAAAAAAAAAAAAAAAAAAAAAGAAACATTTTAGAAAGAAATGTACATAATTTGCACTAGTAAAAGAAATTTCCACAGTAGAGGTTTTAGGTCTTTCTAAAAATCTATGAGAGTATATCACATTATGGAGCAAATGTTATATTTATGTTGATTAAAATTAAATGACAAGATTAAAATCCCAAGGACCTAAATGAACATTCAGCAATAAGTTTTGATGAGTTTCTAAGGCCTGAAATAGTGCCAACAAATGAAAGACTAGAACAATTTTATAGGAAAAAAAAAACTGTATCTCTGCATGGTTTCCTGCATAGTTTATCCATTCCCTAAACAAACGGTAAACAAATCTTTAAGTATTTTCTCACCCAGCCTAAACAAATAAAGCTACACCTGTGATAGGATTTATATGACACAAATATAAAATTGTTCTACCATACTTAGGTACCTCATTTTCTATAAAAGACATATTGCTAAAAAGTTACATACAAATGAAGTAGCACTTTAAATATAGCATACCAATTTATTAATTAAAAGCATCTTTTAGTGAATTATTCTGTAAAACAAATAATTACAAGGGAGTTGACCAATGATAAATCTGGATTTTTATAAATAGGGCAAGGAATAGATAGAGATGAAAATTATACAACTCAAAAAATTTAAGGCTTCATAACCCAACCAATAAATTATAATGGAACAGACACAATAAAAATGTCAAAAGCCATAATAAGCCAGGTTAGAATACAGGTATTACTGGCAACCAACCTTTATGATGCTATTTTGGGAGATAGCAATTCTATAGTAGTAAGGTCAGATCATTCCAAAGCCTGAATCATTTGATAACGTAAGCCATTATGTTACAAAAGTCAAAAGCAGTCAGAGATGTGGAAGTAGGAGCAGTAATCATCATAATCGTCATCATCATCATCATCATCATCATCATCATCACCATGGTATTTGTTTCCATTTAAATCAAAACATGTAAAAACACTTCAGCCATTCTTCATGCCCCTTCCCCTCTCAACAGGAGAAAACAGTGCAAAGGCTCTTACTTCACTAAATTATTATTCACAACAATAGAATTTGCCAAAACAAATATATAAGATTCATACCTACTGTGATAAGTAGGATTAGAGGTAAAATTCAGAAATAAAGAAAGCAAAATTCCTACGTTTAAAAATAATAGCCCCACTTTAACTTGTTTCACACTTTTTATTTTTTCAAAGAGCATTCATATTTATATATAGCTTAATTTTATCATCACAACAGATAAAGGCCAGGAAATCAAGTATAATTATTCACACTTTCAATATGTGAAAACAGAAACATGGTAAAAAGAGTTTTGCTTAAGGTCACACAGGTAGTTAGTGGCAAAGATGGGGCCAACTTGCCTAATTCACAGCCAAATATTTTTCCCAAAGAATTCTCTATTAATCAAACTACCTTCCTTTCCTATAGAATTATGCACAAAACTGAGGTAAACTATCACTTTAATTTATCTTAATATTTAACGACAATTTAATTCAAGAACTATGGTCATACTAAATATTCATTAAAATAATTATCCTTCTCATTATCTTATAACACAATTACTTTGTTTTGTTTTTTTTTTTGTTTGTTTGTTTGTTTTGTTTTGTTTGTTTTTTGTTTTGTTTTTGCTGAGGCAATTGGAATTAAGTGACTTGCCCAGGATCACAGTTAGGAAATGTTAAGTGTCTGAGGCCAGATTTGAACTCAGTCCTCCTGACTTTAGGGCTGGCTACACTAGGCCATCTAGCTGCCCCACACTTATTTAAATAGAATGAAATTCATAGAGAGGTTCAGAGAAACAGGATGCTACTGACAAAATCAGAGAACTTCACAGAAGTATGCCATCTACCTACCATCTATCCCATAAAACTTCAAAATGAACTTGCCCACCCCTAAAAGTAAAAGGGATAATGAACCATCTGCACCATAATGTTTAGAGCCAATTGGGAAGACCTGATTTTTTAATTCCTTTGCTTTTCGAATGCGTAACACTTTTAATTGAAGAAAAAGTGGGGGAGGGAAGTTAGAAGGGACTTTTTTTAATATGAGATTTTTAATGTTACTTTGATGCTCTTTTTGGTGGGTTTCTTTGTCATGCTCCAATATGGTAGTGGGAACAGCCAACCCCTGTGGCCAGAGCTGCTGTGAAAAGAAGCTTACAACTGTGAGGCATTCACATAAGAGACAGCTTTCCACCACTGTCTACGAATCTGACTCAACAATTAAATTAGACTTTCAAGGATAAAGCTAAAATGCAGGCCCATGGATCAGACAGATTAATGGAAACACTGAAAAAGAACAATCGTTTATCATGGAAAGCAGTTATGATTTGTCTTTTATTTTTTCTGTTGAAATGTTAAAAGCATTCAGCACAGAAACTTTCCTTCCCAAATGAAATATTAGCTAACTTTTTAAAAGATCAGGTTAGCTGATGGGGCAGCTTTCTGATCAGTGATTTGGCAAAAGAGCCAAAGTTATCCTTTAACAATTAGTCTGACCTTTCCATTACCAAAAAGGATCCTTACACTTCAGTGAGCATTGGTTATTATATTAGAATATTTCTGCCAAGTACCACATTTTTGAGTATGTTATTAAATGGAAAACTTTCCCAATAGGTTCATTTCCATGCCCAGCTCCAATGTATTCAGTGCTGAACAAATGTCATTTATGCAAGAAGTTATATGTCAATTAATAGATCTCCTGCAAATAAAGCTTCTTTAGAAAAAAAAAATTAAATCATCAGTAGTCATGCAAAGTTGGGTTAGTATATGTCACTTAGCTTAAAACTCTATATTCTGGGAAGATGAAACATCTACAATTTCACTTGCAGTAAAATGGGACCTTTCCATCCACTAAGATCCTGTAGTACTCATTTATTTATCTGTAGCACTCATCTAACACTAACCTACTGCCTACTATCAGACCACGCCTTGCACAGCGTAAGTGTTCAACAAGAACATAGCATTTAAATTTGCTCCATTTCAATAATTTATTTTTTCAATCACTTTAATTACTTTTTCTGCTCTTTCCTAGGAACCACCTAATTTCTACATATTCCACATAAAATGAAGGAACCAAAATAACATATAGCATTCTAATCAGTATCTAATCAATAATAAAGTAAAGAAGAAAGATTGTTTATCCACAGGCTATTGTGCTTCTATTAATCTGCCCCAGTATCACATTAGTACATTGCTGACTTATACTCAGCTTGTCATCCAAAAGATGAGTCCAAGCAATCAATATACATTCCCCACCTTTCAAAGCATTTAGAAACCTAATAAACTCCCCTCTACCACTAGCCACCTCTAACCTCCAAGTCCATAATATAATATGAAATAAAATTGAATCCCAAAGTGACCGCTTACTTTACCATTTCACAAGTATTCCAAATGATAAAGCTCTATCCTCCATTAGTTCTTGGATATATGTCTGAGCACTTCTTCATCCATGGAATCAATTTTTCTGATTCAAGTATCATAGTATCAGTTTACTGAGATTATCAAGTGGCACAAAATCAAAAACCTTAGTAAAATCCATGTATTGCTACTTCTTTTAACTATCAAGTCCATCATTCTGTCATAGAAGGTAGCATTTTTAGGACAATGATCTGCTTTCCATAAACGTAGGTCATTTGCTCTCATGTAAGATTTCTTTGGCTTATGGCATTCTAGGTGTCCACAGATAAATTTCTTGATATCTTTCCTAATATCTTTCCAGATACCATAATTAAGCTGACTAACCTATAACCTCCAGAGTTATCCTTCTTCCTTTTCATAATAATGGGCTCTGAATTTCTCCAATTGCAATCCACAGGCATGCCTTCCATCCTGCAAGAATCCTCAAAAATAATAGTGAAAATCAAGGGTAGCAGACAGAAGCAGAATACTGGAATTTTCCTGGTGTCTGACAAGGCCCAAGCCTGCCAGCTTTGAGCATGAGGCATCTGATCCCATTTTTTCCTTGAGCTCCTTGAATAACAACTAGTCTGAATTCTGTGGTCATAATGGCAGTTTGAGCTGCCCTACAGCAGATGCTGGGAAGTGATAGAAGAAACAGATTAGCAAGTCTTTAAGTTTCTGTTATCTTCAAAAGTAGCCTGTGAATAAAGGCTATAAATTCACAAGTCAGGAAAACTTCTGACTTTGCCCATAAAAATAACTTTGCCTGGGAAGTTTTGTTACCTACCTTGAAGTTCTCCACTGCGGCTGTACAGCTCCCTTCTCTGCTCACGCAAATAGGCACTCATGCTGATAGCATGGGAGGATGACTCAAACCTACAGTGGAACAGAAGGCCAGAAAAGGTTTATATGCTAATAGAACAGACCACCCAAAAGCTACTTAATCCAAAAGAACAATATCCCAATCACCTCACACCTGCTCCTTCAGCATCATGGCCAAGAAAACTACGGGAAGCAAAAGAAGAAGAATAACAATAGGTAACAAGACCAAGGTCAGTGTCTGACTTCTGCTGAACTGTTCAAACTCTTTTCAGTCTCCTGTTAGGCATTTTCTGAGGTCTAATCTACATTCTATACTTCAACAATCTTAGAAACATTTATTAAGTGACTACTATGTGCAACTCAATATCCAAAATGCTGGAGATGAAAAAATGAAAAACAAACAAAATGCACAATTCCTGTCCTCAACAAGTACACCTTATTATAGGGGGATGAGAGGAGGGAGTAACATTAGAATTAACATTGGTATAATAATGCTTTAATGTTTCCAGAGTGTCTTATTTTCAATATCTCATTTGAATCTCACAACAGTCCTAAAGAGTGGGTACTATCCCTTTTAGAGAAGAGGAAATAGCAGCTCAGAAAACTTAAATAATTCAGTTATAATCAAACAATTACAAAGTGTCAGGGGTAGGATCTTGACACATGTTTTCCTACCCCCAGGTTCAATATTCTCTCCCCAAAATAAGTTTTCTCCAATAAACAACACTGAATAAATACAAGGTAATTAATGGAGAGAACTTAATATCTAAGGGACCAAGAAATTCATCCTGTGGGACTAAGCCTTGAAAGGGGCTGAGAATGGTAATAGGCAGATCCCAGAAGAAGATAGCGGAAAGCCTGTGCAAAAGCACCAATTTTTAAGGAATAGGAATGCAGAATACATACAACAAGAGAAGCAATATAAAATATACCTGCCAAGAGAGATTAGTGTCAGAATGGTGGACACTACATCAAGCTTATCCTAAAAGCACTAGGGAGAGACTGGCGATTTTTGAGCAGAGGCATGACAAGATCAGAATTGTGATGCAATAAGAATCATTTTAAGCTTTGACCCAGCAGTGCCACTACTGGATCTATATCCCAAGGAAATTATAAAGGAGAGGAAAGCACCCACATGTACAAAAACGTTTGTAGCAGCTCTTTTAGTGACAGCAAGGAATTGGAAACTGAGGGGATGCCCATCAACTGGAATGGCTGAATAAGTTGTGGTATACAATCTGATTGTTCTATAAAAAATGACAAGCTGATTTTACAAAGGCCTGCAAAGATTTACATGAACTGATGCTGAGCAAAACAAGCAGAACCAGGAAAACATTGTCCACATTAACATCAAGAATGTGTAATGACCAATTATGAAAAATTTGATTCTTCTCAGTGGTTCAGTGATCCAAAGCAATCCCAATAAACTTTGGATAGAAAATGCCATCTACATTCAGAAAAAGAGCTGAAGAGATTGAATGTGAATCGACACATGCTATGTTTAATTTTTTTCTGTTTTTTTTCCTCTCTCTCATGTTTTTCTCTTTTGTTCTGATTTTTTCTTTCCCAACATGATTCATAAAGCAATGTGTTAAAAATAAATAAAAAGTTGAATTAAAACATATACATATATTGTATTTAACATATACTTTAACATATTTAACATGTATTGGACTACCTGCCATCTAGGGAAGGGGGAGGAGGGAAGGAAGGAAAAAGTTGAAACAGAAGTTTTTGCAAGGATCAATTGTGAAAAATTACCCATACATATGTTTTGCATATAAAAAGCTATAAAAAATGTTAAATTAAATTAAATTAAAATAAAATCATAAGAATAAAAAAATATTTCAAGTACAATTATGAGAATATTACCACCCAGTTCACAAAAGATTCAGTATTTCACAGATATCTCTTACCTTCTATTTGGACAGCAACACTTCTGTCACTCCCAGAAAGCTTCTGTTATCAGGATTACTGTAGAAATACTGCTAACTAACTAACCCAAAGAAGACCAGTCACAAACTACAATTTAGAGCTCTTGAGACATATATCTGTTAAAATATCATTTGCTTTTTACCCTACAAAGTATCAAATAAAACACTTTTACAGAATTAAATGTTACTATCTTCCATAAAAACAGTTTTGCAATAAACAAGTGAGAGAGACTGTTATCTATCTTATATAGCCTGTACGAGGGAGCATAGAGAAAATTAATACGATAAATAGATTCCTAAAAACTGAAATAATAATAAAAAATATGAAAAAAGACTCAAGGCCTCAAATCAAAAGTATGTAAAACAAAACTGAATAGATTCCTAAAATCTGAAACAATTTTAAAAAATCAAGTTAGAAAAATTGATATGTCAGAAAGACCTGAGTTCAAATCCAGTCCCGGAAACTTCCTAGTTGGGTGACTTTGGCCTGTTTATCACTAGAGAAGGAAATGGCAAACCAAATTTGCCAAGAAAATCCTATGGACAGTCATTTGTGTAGTCAAGAAGAATTGGACACAATTGAAATGACCAAACAACCAATGAAGAATGAATCCATTGATGTGGTGTAGTTGACCAGTGAAATTTGAAAAAATAAAAACAAAACCCTCCAATGGGCAGTAGACACAACTATTATTGTCATTAAAGAGTAAAAAACCTGGAGAGACTTACATGAACTGATGATGAGTGAAATGAGCAGGACCAAGAGATCATTATGTACTTCAACAGCAATACTATATGATGATCAATTCTGATGGACGTGGCCCTCTTCAACAATGAGATGAACCAAATCAATTCCAATAGAGCAGTAATGAACTGAACCAGCTACATCCAGAGAAAGAACTCTGGGAGATGACTATGAACCACTACATAGAATTCCCAATCCCCCTATTTTTGTCCACCTGCATTTTGGATTTCCTTCACAAGCTAATTGTATACTATTTCAAAGTCTGATTCTTTTTGTACAGCAAAATAACTTTTGGACATGTATACATATATTGTATTTAACTTATACTTCAACATATTTAACATGTATTGGTCAACTTACCATCTGGGGGAAGGGGGTGGAGGGAAAGAGGGGAAAAGTTGGAACAAAAGGTTTTGCAATTGTCAATGCTGAAAAATTGCCCATATATCTTGTAAATAAAAAGCTATAATTTAAAAAAAAAAAGCTTGATAGAAAAAATCATTACATTCTTTTCTGTGCGCTTGCCAAAACTAAATAGGCATCAAATTAAGACAATTCTGAGATACCACTACACACCTGTCAGATTGGCTAAGATGACAGGAACAAATAATGATGAATGTTGGAGGGGATGTGGGAAAACTGGGACACTAATACATTGTTGGTGGAGTTGTGAAAGAATCCAGCCATTCTGGAGAGTAATTTGGAACTATGCCCAAAACGTTATCAAACTGTGCATACCCTTTGACCCAGGATTGCTGCTATTGGGCTTATATCCCAAAGAAATACTGAGGAGGGGAAAGGGACCTGTATGTGCCAAAATGTTTGTGGCAGCTCTTTTTGTTGTAGCTAGAAACTGGAAGATGAACGGATGTCCATCAATTGGAGAATGGTTGGGTAAATTATGGTATATGAATGTTATGGAATAATATTGTTCTGTAAGAAATGACCAACAGGAGAAATACAGAGAGGCTTGGAGAGACTTACATCAACTGATGCTGAGTGAAATGAACAGAACCAGAAGATCGCTGTACACTTCAACAACAATACTGTATGAAGATGTATTCTGATGGAAGTGGAAATCTTCAACATAAAGAAGATCCAATTCACTTCCAGTTGATCAAGGATGGACAGAAATAACTACATCCAGAGAAGGAACATTGGGAAGTGAATGTAAACTGTTAGCACTACTGTCTATCTACGCAGGTTACTTATACCTTCGGAAGCTAATACTTAATGTGCAACAAGAAAATGGTATTTACACACATATATTGTATCTAGGTTATATTGTAACACATGTAAAATGTATGGGATTGCCTGTCATGGGGGGGGGGGAGTGTGGAGGGAGGGAGGGGATAATTTGGAAAAATGAATACAAGAGATAATGTTATAAAAAAAATTACTCATGCATATATACTGTGGAAAAAAAATTCTAAAAAAAAACCAAACAAACCTAAATAGGCATCAAAAGTATGATATAAGGTAGTGTGGGGTCCTTCCACTGTAATGTTACCAACCAATCAACTATAGAAAAGACAGGAGTGATATCCAAAAAGCATGTTAAAAGCTATTGGCCAGAGGACAAGAGAAAAATAGGGTTGTAAAAAGGGAAAGGAAAGACAAATATACTAAGAGAGGACAGTTATTAAATAGACACAATTAACCCTGACTGGAGACAGTTAATGACAAATAATAAAGTACTTCTTACACTTGAGAATAATGGGTTTTTACCAAAATGTTAATCCTTCATAACCGGAAGATTTTGTGAAACTGAAATCCTTTCTAACTTCTGGAAAATGATCTACAATCCCAAAAGGATCATGGATGAGTTAGAACTATGTGTGAAAAACCTAGAACTGAGAATTTAAGATCAAGAATATTTGCTTAAAAACCCTTAAAATTGCTTAATATATCACATAAAGACTGAAGAAGACATGAAATACACTAATTGTGTCAAAATTATCTAGTTCCTATGTGTAATTGAATAATAATTTGGAAAAGAGAAAAGAATACCCTCCAAAATAAATAAATTCAACTCTTTAAAAAATACAAAATTCACATCAATTCCAAAATTGACTCAGTAAAGGGTACAAAGACTCAACTATATCAAAACAAATAGAAATTCAATTTTTAAAACAATAAAAACAAAACCTTAACTACATTTTTGTTTCATATACGATATAGAGAAAACATATAATATATGTTTCACTTGTGTCCAATGGAAAAACAGAATGTGAATATATGGTAGTAAATCAGTTATAACCAAAAAACAGTGAAAACGAATTTTTTCCTAAAAAATATAAAAGGAGAGAAAGGAGAGGTTTTGTTTTTGTTTTGTTTTTTTCATTGATTAGTTGTGTCTGATTCTTCATGATTTCATCTGGGGGTCTTCTTGGAAAAGACATTGGAGCAGTTTGTCATTACTATATCCACCTCATTTTACAAATAAGGAAATTGAGGCAAATAGTGTTGAAAAGATAAAAAAAGGGGGGGGAAAGAAATTCTTCTTTAACCAATTAATATTGTATCCAAAGAGCAATAAAGAACATGAATAATGTATAATTTTATTAAAAAGAATAAATAAGTACATAGGATTAGGGATTTTCTCAGAAGGTAGAATTTTCTTTTCCCATTAATTTTCCCAAGGCTCCTTGGTTGGATTTTGTATTAAACAGTGAAGATATTGCAAGAATCATGTTAAATACTGAATTTTTAACTAACAATAAACAATAGTAAAGGGAACTGAAAAAAGTTAGAAATCAAGTTTCTAGGACATTATTCAAACTAATGCTTTAAATGAATATTGTAATTTACAGTCAAGCTTAAGTCCCAGTGTATTTGAGAATATAACAATTGCTCCTATCTGCCCTCTTATTACTTACTTAAAGAGAGAGTTTTTTGGTCTTTGAGGTTTCTTTTTGGCAAAAAAAGCTGCAAATTCCCGTCCTGTGCTGGCATAACTAAGCTGAGCTGATGGTTCAGAAGCCGTCCGAGTGTTCTTCATATCCAAATATTCTGTCAGCAGCATCTACATAAGAAGACAAAACAGTTTTATATAATTCAGTTCCAATAAGCTAGCAAGACTCAAATCAGCAAGTACGTAATAATTCAATTGCATATCATTATAGCCAAAGTTATACTAACCCAGATTATTTTGAGTACTTGCATAATTGTTTTCTAAAATGAAGACTATTCCAATAACTAGTCAATTTCCTGCTCACCACACTTATAGGGTCAGAGAAAGGAGAAAGAGATGGTGAAGGGCAAAAGCCAGAAAAGGTTTTACTCAAATCAAAGAAGTACTGTTAAGAATGGAGTAGTTGGATAAATATCTTCACTTAAACCCAAATTTATTATCTGCCTTTATAAGGCCTTGTACTAGGCATTGAAGATCAAAAAACAAGGTCCCTGCTCTCAAGAATCTCATTTCATCTACCAAGTATAGATAGATAGATAGATAGATAGATAGATAGATAGATATAGATGAATGAATAGGTGAATAAATAGATAGATAGATAGATAGATAGATAGATAGATAGATAGATAGATAGACAGATAAATAAATAAGGAATCAGTATAGGTGTCATGTAGGAGGTAGCTCCTAAGTTGTGCTCTGATGAATGTTAAAAGTTCAAAGAGACAGAATTGAGGAACAAGGACATTCCAGACATGTGGAAAACATGGACTGGGGAAAGAAGAGCCTAAATAAAAGAAAGACTAACTTGTAAAGCTATTCAATAGTCCGGATATGTGAAAATAAATGGATAAATGGATGTTATTTTGTCCATTTTCAAAGAGGGTCAATAGTATCACAAGGTGATGTCTTGTGTTAAGGCAGAGTTATACAAAGTCATTAGCCTCCCTCTCTCTACCAAAATCAGGAAGTCCAGTGGCAAGACAAGAGTAAGCACTGTCCTAGATGAAGTGGATGATCTTGGTGTCCTCAATGTCCCACCAAGCTCTCAGTGCTTCAAAAGTATGACCTGAGGCAGGTAACTCCCTGGGGCCTAGTTTCATTACTTGTAAAATGAGGGATCATTAGGCTGCTCTGCAGGGAGAGCACCAGGACTGGAGTCAGGAAGACTCATCTTCCTGAGTTCAAACACACTCACACACTTAGTTATGCGACCCTGGGTAACTCACTTCACTCTGTCTGTCTCAGTTTCCTTATTTGTAAAATAAACTGCAAAAGGAAATGGCAAATCCTTCCAGAATATTGGACAAGAAACCCCCAACTTGGCCATGAAGAGTAGGGCCTGACAAAACAACTGAACAACCACACAATGAAAACAGGATGGATAATCTGTAGGGTCCCTGTGCAGTGCAAGATCTGTGATCATGTGACCCTTACCAGTTAATTTGATATCATCCCTGAGAAAGAGGACAAGTCAAGGATTAGGCCAAAATTTGAGACATGATAACCAGTGGTTTTGGATAACCAGTAATCTATTATTGACCAAGTTGTACATGAAATTTCACCAAAGGGGTAAGGTTGAAAGTCAGGCAGCAAGGGGTTGAAAAAGTGAATAAGAGCGCAGAAAAACAGAATAAAACATGAAGTTTTTTGTTTTACTTTTGTGCTGTGAAAGAAAACAGATTCCAAAGGATGATAAACTTGAAGAGATTTCAATTGAAGAAGGATTTCTTAATGACCTAAGTAGTCTTTTGAACCAAGAAGAAGTAATCAATAGAAAAGGAGAAAATGAAGGTAAGAGTAAGTGGGAAATTATAAGAAGGCAATCTACTTCAATTGTAAGGGCAAGTATTTTTATTTTTTTATTCATTTAATAGTTTTCCTCAGTTATACTCAAAACAATTTTTTTTACATTTTTTAAAAAAAAATTTGAGTTCTAGGTTCTTTTCATCCCTACCCACAATTAAGGATTCACATGTATGCAAAACATTTCCATTAAAGTCAAGTTGTGAAAGAAAATATAGTTTTCTCACCCTAATGAAAATAAAAACCCTCAAGAAAAATTAAGTTAAAAAGAGAGAGAAAGAAATAGAGAATGCTTTGATCTGTATTCGAACATAATCAGTTCTTTCTCTGGGTATGGATAGGATTTTTTATCAAAAGTCCTTCAGAGTAACTGTGGATGATTGTACTACTGAGAATAACAAAGTCATTTATAGCTGGTCATTCTGGAACATTGCTTTTACTTTGTATATAGTACATTTCACTTTGATTGATTTCACAAAGGATTTTCCAGGTTTGTTTTTTTCTCCTGAAAGCATCCTGCTCATCATTTCCCACAGAAAAATAATGTTTCATCATAAACACACACCACGGTTTACTGAGCCATTCTCCAATTAATAAGCATCCTTTTTATTTCCTTTCCTCCCCCCCTCCCCAGGAAGAGAATTGCTACAAAAAATTTTGAACATATAGATCATTTTCCATTTAAAAAAAATCTCATGCCAACTAGTGGTACTGTTAGGTCAAAGAACATGCATGAAGTTATAGTCTTTTGGGCATAGATCATATCTTTTGATCATTTATCAATTAGGGGCATGGTTCTTATTTTTTATAAATTTGATTCAGTTCTGTCTATGTTTAAGAAATAAGACCTTATCAGAAAAATTGCTTCAAAATTATTTTTATAATTACTATTGCTAATTGCATCCCCCCCAACTCCATTTATTCTCTCTCACTTCTTTCACTCTGTCTCTGACCATTCCCTCCCCCAATTTGCCCTCTCTTCTATTATTTCCCCCCCCCTTCCCATATCCCAGTCCCTTCCTATTTTCCTTCAGGGTAAAATAGATTTCTATACCCCTATTGAATATATGTTATTTCCTCTTTGAGTCAATTCTGATGACTAAGTTTCATACTCTTTCACCTTTTTCTCCTCATTTTCCCCTTTACTATAACAGCTTTTTCTTGCCACTTTTTAAATGTCAGATAATTTGTACCAATCCACTTCTCCCTTTCCCTTTCTCCCAGTATATTCCTCTCTCATGGCTTAATTTCATCATTTAAAAAAAAAAAGATATGAGCAAGTATTTTTTTTATTAAAGCTTTTTATTCACAAAGCATATGCATGGCTAATTTTTCCAACATTGACCCCTGCATAACCCCCTATTGCAAATTTTCCCCTTCTTTCCCACATCCCCTCCTCCACTCAGCAGGCAGTGCAATACATGCCAAATATGCCAAAATACATGCCAGATCCAATATGTATATACATATTCACATTGCCATCTGGTTGTGCATGAAACATCAGATCAAAAAGGAAGAAAAAGAAAAAATGAGGAAAAAGAAACAAAATGCAAATAAATAATAACAGAGAGAGTGAGAATGCTGTGTTGTGTTCTACCCTCTGTTCCCATAGTTCTCTCTCTGGGTTTAGATGACTGTCTTCATCACTGCACAAGTGGAACTGGTCTGAATCATCTCAATGTTGAAGAGAGTCATGCCCGTCAGAATTGATCATCATATGTCTTCTTGTTGCTGTGTATAATGATTCCCTGGCTCTGAAGAACAAGTATTTTTAAAGCATATTGGTTTAACATCTAGAGAAGTGAAATGTGGTGAAATTCACTCAATGCCTTTGTCCCTTCTCATTCACTACACTATAATAAAAATCTTAATTATTCAGAATACTTAGCAAAATCCTCAAATAACTAAAATTTCTCAACAATTCTGTGAAATAAAGGCCAATGTAAGGAGTTAATATGTTTTCAAAACAACAACCACCATTCAGTCTCCTAAAGATCTCTTCATGTTCAGATAAGAAAATGTTTGTAAGTATTATGCAATTTTGAAAATGTTATATAAACTCAGCTATTGTTATTCAAGTTAAATGGTATTTACATATGAATTTATAATGCTACACAATAAGATTAATGTTTTACAAATAACATAATACCTTTCCAATAGGTATTGTACAAAAGGTATTGTAGCAGAAGAAAGTTCATTTAAATCCAATATACTTTACTTACTAAGGCAGGGAAATGTAATTATATTCACTTACCCTGACTCCAATCTTTCTATGGATTGAAATGAACTGATATTGTTCCTGTACCAAGGATATATCCCTGAAACATGTGTAATTAAAAAATCCTAATGATCCTAATTCCCAATGTAAACGGAATCAAATTTACCAGGAGGCAGAAAGGTGATGTCCCTAGTGAGGAATACATGAGTCAAACACCACCCAGGACACTTATTAATAGTGTGATCTTGGACTACTTATTTAATCTTAGCTTGCTTCAGTTTTTTCAACTTTAAAATGGGGAAAAAATAGTACCAATTTTCAAGGTTGTGAGGATCAAATAAAATAGTATTTGTAAAGTGCTTCATACAGTGCCAAGTAGAGAGTAAAAACTATATTAGTGCTTATTCCTTTCTCCTTATCTTAAAATACATTAATGTCATAATACTTTAATGTGTGATACATGATATAAATTAATATGTTCCCTATTTTTCAATATTTTCTTTAATTTATTGATAATTTCTTGCTTAAAAAATTGTCCTATTGTAAAAGATATCGTCACTTAAAATTTCTAACTGCAGCAGTATCTAAAGCAAAATTCTAAGGTAATTCTTGGTAAAAACTGTTAGCTACGTCAGGTTTGGGAGCGTATGAAAATTTAATTTTAAAAGACAAGGAAGAAAGAAAAGGAAGAAAACTGTGCTATCTCTTGTCCGTTTTAGTTATAAACCCTTTGATCCTACAACCCTTCCTAGATTATAAAGTGGGAAAATATTTCTTTCTTGCTGGGAAAACAAGATATTAGCAGAGAAATGATCATCCAAAGGAGTACAGAGGCACTGTGTTTGCTTTGTTTTTCTTCAGCTTCCTTTTTTTAAAAAGCTGAGAAAAGAACCTGAGGTAAAAGGAAAAGACTTTGGGAAAAGAAAAGAGTTTGATAAACAACAAAATGCCTAGGAAATTTAGATTAAATTACTGAGCAAGACTTTTGGTACAGAGCAGAAGCAAGACTCACTAAAATTATGTTTAACAGGAGAACATTGTGCACAGTAACAACAAGATTGTGTGATGACCAACTTTGATGAACATGGCTCTTTTCAACAGTGATTTGATTCAGAACAGTTCTAAGAGATGTGATGGAGAGTCATTTTCACCCAGAGAACTATGAGGACTGAGTGTGGATCACAACATAGTATTTCCTTTTTTTGTTATTGTTGCTGCTTGCTTGTTTTTCTTCCTCATTTTTCCTCTTTTGATAAGATTTTTCTTGTGCAGCAAGTTAAATATGGAAAGATGTTTGGAAGAATTGCACATGCTTAACCTATATTGGATTACTTGCTGTCTAGAGGAGAGAGAAGGCAGGGAAGGAGGATGGGAGAAAGAAAAATTTGGTACACAAGGTTATGAAAGGGTGAATGTTGAAAACTAGCTTTGCATGTATTTTGAAAAATAAAAATTATTTTTTATTATTTTATTATAAAAAATAAAAGTAAATAATGCTTAAAAATAAAAAGGAAGAGGAAAAGAAATAGTTAGGACACGAGCAAAAAATAGACATGTTCACATACCTTAGATGTTTTTATTAAATAATTTCAAAGAAAATTAAAACCTCCCCCCCAAAAAAAATCACAATGCTTTATAGCTTTGAAATCATATGACCTGGTCAAAGGAACAGAGATTTGGAGTTATTAATGAAAAGGATTGCTTAAGCACTTATGATAAGCACGGTGTTTAACCCAAAAACTACAGATCAAAAAACAATATTCAGTAGCTCATTCTAGTGAAGGCAGATAAGCCATATAAGAGAGTGGGAGGCAGAAACTGGTGTACTGGTCTAAAAAGTAACAGGGATGATGAATAGAGACATAGAGGAATCAGTTAGCATAGTTTTACAATAGTTATGGTGGTAGGGATTTGATTACTATTCCCACAGCTAGAAGTGGAGAACAGGGGGAGGTGAGTAAAAAGGGTATGTGTGCATATTGGCAGGGCAGATGGCAAGAAAATGTCCAGGACGGATGGTAGGATAGGATACTGTGATAAGATCAATAACAAATAGGTTTTTCCTTTCCCTCTGCGGCAAGAACTGTGCTAGTCTTCCCACCTCCTCCCTTAAAAATTAATAAGTCACATAGTTATCCCCAAAACCTAACTAAATGGGGGTTAAACAGGGGGTTGGCAAGAAGAGGTTCATTCAAGCTATGCTTCCCTGGATATATCCTCTCTGACAATAATAATGTCACTCCCTGATCAATTAAGGGACCCAAAATGCCCAAACACTATAGCTAGGGCCTTTTATACTTAGCAGATACTTGCCCTGAATTTCATGAGTACACGAATTTCTATTTGGAGATAAAAGGAACTGTTTCTACACAAGCTAAACTACTGGTATACCCTTTCTGACTATTCTTTCTAGGCCTCAGCTAAGCATACTTCATTTGATTAAGTATTAAATTTCTTGTGGTAACAATAGTTTGCCCCCAAGTGGAAGATGAATTAAAACTGAGCTGATCTGAGTACCCACCCCACCCACAACCAATGGGGAAACCCATTAAGTATGATTTGGATTTAGCTGCACAGAGCAATGAAACTGAGAGATGGAAGTGCTGTTGAAGGTCACCTCATCCAATTCCCTCATTTTAGAACCTACAGAGGATAAGTAATTTGTTTCACAGAGGTCAGTGAAAAGCAAAGTTGAGATTTGAGCCCATGTCCTCTGACATCAAATTTGATGTTCTTTGTTCTTTACCACATTGGTGATAGTATATTCAAAATGGAAGGAAAATAGGACCTCCTATTTAATGTTTTGTATCTTTCCTTTTACAAACACAAATAGAACAAGAGGGATCACTGGAGATAGTATGAGTCAAACACTTCATTTTACAGATAAAGAGAGACTGAGAAATATAAAATTATTTGTCCCATATCATAGTGACCAAGCAAGCTTCATCATTTCTCCACTATGTGGTCTCCTATTCTTAATTCCTCACTGTATTCTAATTTCATACATTCCTCACAATCATCCCCTGGCATAGGTAAAGCAGTTATTATTTCAACTTTATCCATAAGGACTCCCAATCCAAGTTCTACTCCACTGTATTATAGTGGAATGAAAGTGATGCTACATTCTCAAAAGGCTGGGCCAGCAGAATAGCCCAAGTTTGGGCACTTCTACCTACGAATAATTCACCTAAAGGCCAGACTGCTACTTCAATCACTGCTTCCATCACTTAACTCTTCTGCTCCTAAATCTTCAATGATTACCAGAGAATGTCCAAATGTTTGGGCCTAATATTCAAGATATTCTACAGGCTGATCCGTATCTGCTTTCTCATTTTTACTTCCCCTAAATACTCAAATATGAATCTCTAGATAGCCTGAGATAATTCTCTGAATATACTTTTCATGGCCCTACACCCATGTCTTTCCTCAGAACATCATCCTGATTGTAATTCTCTCCTCACCTTTTCTTCTGCTTATGTGAATGTTACTCTTCTTTCAAGGGCTAATAAGTTTCAATATCTCCATAAAAATCTTTCCCAAGTACCCCATTCCATAGTGACTTCTCCTCTAAATGGAATTAGAATGGCACTTACTATCTATAACACTCAAATAACTCATCTCATGTACAATTATTAGTTATCATTTTTGATGTCTCTGAAACCAAACTATAAGTAAGCCTCTTAAAGGAAGAGGCTGCTAATAATAATGATAACAAAAACCAGCGAGTTTTTATATAGTACTTTATGTTTGCCATATGCTTTGTAAATATCTCATTGTATCCTCACAACAACCTAGGAAATAAGTTTAATTATTATCCTCAAATTACAAAGGAGAAAACTGAGGCAGATAAAGATTAACCTGCCCAGGGTCATACAGTCAGTGTCTAAGGCAAGATTTATACTTCCTCATTCCTCATTTCAGATCGAGTGATCTATCCATTGTGCCCCCTAACTGCCTCATTAGATAGGATTCTTACTATAGCTGGTAGGTACTCAATAAATGTAATGTTTGATTAATTAATGATAAGCCTTTTGTAGCAAGATGTTGTTATTAATACAAAGCTATATATCAACTGAAAATTATAGGTTAAATAACAGAGAGGTACCTACTTCATACATAATAAAATAGTAATCTCACCTGTAAAGTCTTATACAAGCAGGATTTTTGAGATATTTTTTTTCCCATTTGTTAATGGCTCAAAGTGTTAGTTTTTTTTTTAATGTATTTAAAGTATTGCTCTCATACCAAAAGCAACAATAGCAAGACATTAAAAATAAAGACTTTTTTTTTTAATTCCTAGAAGAATAATGGGATAATTCTATACTGTATTGAACTGGCTGAATCTTCCAAAAGGAGAATAATGAAGCAAACCATATTAGCCAGTTCATGAAAGCTAACCCTTTAATGTCTTCATTACAAATAACACTCTCATATTTACAAAATGATTTTCAACTTGCAATTAGAACACAAATCCTCTTTGAACTCCTATGAATTCTTGTTGTTATTTTCCATATAAGAAAACTGAAGCAGATTAAAACTGTGTTTTGTCCACAAACAAATCAGCTGATTTCTACATTCACAAGGTACATTACAATCACTACCAAAAATGCAAAATAGTTCATACAATGATCCTAGTTAACTATCTCTTGATATTCTTAATTTTTTGGTTTCAAATCTCAAGAATTCTCTCTGGTAGGTAAGCACTTTAGCATAATAAAAGTCATATTTTATGAGAAATTCTAAAATAAATAAGTTAAAAGCATTATTACCTGGAGTGACAAAACAACACAAAAAAGTCACAGCTGGAAAATACTTGAAAATTTATATAACATTATTGTTCTCTTTAATGTCTGCTGTAATATTTTACTAGCAGTTGCTAGGATATCAATCACAAAACTCATGATGTGTAAATGAGGGACAAGATTCTGAGATTTATAATGCAATAGAAAGACTACAATATCCCCATGTTGAACAAGTATTCCCTACTTAGAATTTAAAATGTTAGAACTCAACCATACTATTTTGATTCATTGAACATTTATAAAACACTCATGTACACAGCATGCTACTAGGTACTGAGAGAGGTACAATATTAATTTTTTTTTGCTATTGCTGTTCAATCATTTTAGTCATGTCCAACTCCTCATAGCCCTAGTTGGGGTTTTCTTGGAATGATTGGTCATTTCCTTCTCTAGCTCATTTTACAAATGATGAAATAACTGAGGCAAATGGGATTAAGTCACTTGTCTAGAGTACATAGCTAGTAAATGCTTAATGCCAAATTTTGAACTCAGTTTTAACTATAGGCCTCAGTGTTCTAACTACTGTGGCACCTAATTACCCTTAAATAATATATTTTTCAAAGGTCAGCACAGGAGATGAGAAATATATGTTTAAAAAAAAAAAAAACCCAAAAAACAAAAAAAAATCTTACTATGCAAAATGGAAGGTGAGAAGCATCTGAGAGGAACAAAAAAAAAATTATTGTAAAAGTTCCTAGAAAGGAAAGATTATTTCTTACATAAATTTTAGAGAAAGCATTATAAGGAAGTAAATTACAAGTTCAGTCTTGAATCACTCAAACAATAAGCATTTTAAAAATAAAATTTTACTGATATCTTTCCTTCTTATGACACCCTAAAATTTTTTCACATATCCACCTCCCTTCTTTCTCCTAGATAATCATCTCTTATAACAAAGAATTATTTACTAAAAGAAAAATAAGAAATGAATAAAAATCGATAAAACTAATAATAAATCAAAAACCATCCACATTTAGGGACTTCTGCAAAAGAGTATGGAGGAAGGAATTTTCTCATAGTTTTTTCGGGAGGGACAAATTTGTTCTTTGTAATTTTCAATATTCATCTTCAATTTTTTGGTTTTCATTAATTCTACTATATCATCAAGTATTTGTTTTCTTGACCCAGCTTTATTTTATATACATTCTTTTAAGTCTTTCCATAATTTTCTGTATTCATCATATTCATTATGTTTTACAGCATAAAAGCTCCATTATATTCCCATACTACAATTTGTATTGTTGTTCAATTGTTTTTCAGTAGTATCCGATTCTTCCTGATTCCATTTGGGCTTTTTTTCACAACTCTACCAACAAAGCTCTAATGTGTCTATTTTATAACTCCAATATTATTTGCTGATTGTGTAAATTCTCTGGATCATTTTGATTTATATTTCTCTTTTACTAATTTAGTGCATTCTTTCATATGGTAATTAATAGTTTGCAATTTTTTTTTTGGTAATTCTTCTTTTTGAGAATTCTTTGACCATTTCTCTTTTGGGAAATGTTTTTTGGTGTTACAGATTTCTGCTAGTTATCTACCTCTCTTGGATACCAACCCTTTTTAAAGAAATGTGATACAAAGAATTTTCCCCCTAGACAACTGTTTTTTATCCTAGATGCTTTAACTTTATTTGTGCAAATGTGTTTCAATTTCACATTATCAAAATTACATGTTTTATTTTTTGTAATTTTCTCTTCATTGCTTGGTTATGAATACTCCTATATATGGTTGTGAAAGGAATATGACCCCTGACTCTTCTGATGTTTTCATGATATGAGCTTTAGTATTAAGGGCATATATATATTTTGAATTTATTGTGAAATATGGAGTACATTATTGATCTAAGCCTCACATCTGCCTGATTGCTTTCCAGTTTTCCTCAGGAGTTCATGTCATATCAATCATGGAGCTAATTCCTAAGTAATTTATGTCTTTGAGTTTATTGAACACTGGTTAATTGAGTTTCATTTCTTATTCTCCCTGGTGTTATTTCTCGCAATGATCTACTTGTTTAAAAAATTTTAACTAATATCAATTTTTTTCTGAAAGCAGCTTTATTATATAGTTTGAAGATGTAGGACTGTTAGTCCCTCTTCATAAGTAGTTTTTTAATACTTCTTTTGATATACTAGATCTTTTGTTCCTCTAAATCAGGAGTTGGTTACTTGTTTTCAAAAGGTTGACAAACTAAAAACTATTTAGTTCATGGATTGTACAAAAGAATTTTGTGGTCCAAATATGGCCAATGATTGTTGATCTCTGCTCTAAATTAAAAGTAAAAGTATCTATTTGGTATTTTGGTTGGTGTAGTATTAACACTTTAAAGTAACTTTTGAGAGCATTGTCATTTTTTATGTTGGTATGGCCCAGCCATGATCACCAAATATTCCATAGTTATTAAGTTGTTCTTTAATGGGGACAGAAGTTTTCAGGATAAAGAATAGCATGAGCAAAGACATAGAGGTAGAAAATCAACAGGTGTGTTTGTGAAACATCCAATAGTGAGTTAAGCTTAGAATCTGTGAAGAAAAATAGTGCTAAAGATAAGGCTGAAAAGGCAGATTGGTTGCTACTTGTTTTTCATTTTCAAAAAGGACCAATGTTATCATGGAGTAATGACTCTTGCATGAATTGAATATAAATGAGACAAAGTCATCCACCTCATTCTTCTAGAATCACCAAACTCCAGTAGCAATGCAAAAGTCAGGAATGTAGTGGATAATCTTGATGTCTTACTGTTCCATGGAGCCTGTTTCAGTTGCCTTCATGTCCACTGGAAAAAATTTAGCACAATAGTTTTTGCTGAACTGTGACCGTTACACATGCTACAGTTCTTGGGACCATAAAGTTTGGTGGCAAGTGGACACCAAAGGTGAATGAGCAGCCCTGAAAAGGTTCAGCAAACCCTCACATGAGAGCTGCTAGCCTAGCCCTCCCTGAACACTCCATATACTACATAGATTGGTATCAGAATGTATAAGGCCTGACTACCATGCTAAGAAGTCTGAACTTTATATATTATAAGTATCACTTTGTGTCTTATAAATGTCTTAGCAAGTTAAAAAACAAAACAAAAAAGCCAAAAAAGCCAACAATTCCTACTGTTATCTACATAACGAGTTCATGTTTATATGGCATATTCTGTTTTGCACAATATATACAGAACTTCCTCATGTGGTCACTGGGCAAATAACCAGGTCCCATACAGTCTACAGACACAGAAATGCATTGTTACCACTTATTACTTCCATTCATTCAAACCTTGATAATGAGTCAGTACTGCTCATAGCCTCATTGCTGTGCTTGAGTAGCAGCTTATAAACCAAAAAGTAGCACAATGAAGAAGATGAAATAGCTCCCTATGAAGTTTCAACATACATTTGACAGCAATTTACAGGCATATTCAAAACATCTTATCAAGGCCTTGAGAACATTCATTTAAGAAGAAAATGAACACAATATAGGTTCCAAATAGATAAGAATGAATAATATCAAGTTTTTGTGCTATAATCTGAATCTATATCATTTTAATAACAAAACAACTCTGAGAAAGTAAACAAGACATGAAAAAGAAAAAAATAGAAGAATGACAAAGAAAAGCAATGAAAGAGTTAAGAAATAATTTTCTGGAATTAGAAGTACAATTTCCCTATGATATAGAAACTAAGAAACATTTTTATATAAGGAAACAAAATAAAATGAACACAGTAATTTCAATAACAGAATAACTCTAAACTCTATTGTATTCATTCATTATGAAAGTTAATTGTTCAATTAAAACAGTCATTGGTATAAACTTGTGAAAAGTCCCTTTCTTCAATGTGCAGGATAAAACAGGTAGTTCCAAGAAGTGAGTTATATCTAAAATAGTCCCATATCAAAATTCTGATTGGAAAGAATGTAATACAAAGGTCTTCTTTTTTAAACAGCAAGAAAGAACACTTTTCCAGGAGTACTTGGTACTAGTTAAGAAAGAGTAGAGAATCAGTAGAATAAGTTAGGTTCACAAGATACAATAATCATTGACTAGACTAAGCTATTATTTGATAAACCCAAAATCTCCAGCTTCTGGGATAAGAACTAATTATTTGACAAAAATCGGTAGGGAAACTGGAAATAGTATAGCAGAAACTAGACACTAATCAACATCAAACATCCTATGCCAAGATCAAATTGGGTTTAAGAGTTGGACATAAAGGATGATACTATAAGCAAATTAAGAGAACAAAGGATAGTTTACCTCTCAGATCTATGGAAAAGGAAGAAATCTATGGTCAAAGAAGAACTAGAGTACAATATGAAATGCAAAATGGATAATTTTGATTACATAACATTTAAAAGGTTTTGTACCAAGAAAACTGCAGTCAAAATTAAAGGGAAGTAAAAAGCTGGGGAAAAAATTTATATACAGTGTTTCTAATAAAGACCTCATTTTAAAATATATAGAGAATTGACTCAAATGTATAAGAATCCAAGCCATTACCCAATTAATAAATGGTCAAAGAATATGAACAATTTTCAGAAGATAAAATTAAAGTCATGTCTAATCATATGAGAAAATACTCTAAATCATTATTGATTAGAGAAATGCAAATTGACCCAAATCTGAGGTACCATTTTTCACCTTCAAATTGGCTAAGATGACAAGAAAATACAATGATAAATGTTGAAGGGAATGTGGGAAAACTGGGACACTAATGCATTGCTGGTGGAATTGTGAACTGATCTAATTCTGGAGAGCAATTTGGAACTATGCCCAAAGGGCTATCAAATTGTGCATCCCCTTTGATCCAGCAGTGTCTGTATTGGGTCTGTATCTTAAAGAGGTTATAAAGGAAGGTAAAGGACTCACCTGTACAGAAATGTTTGTAGCAGCTCTTTTTGTGGTGGCAAGGAATTGGAAATTTGGTAGATTCATATCAATTGGGAAATGGCTAAATAAGTTATGGTATATGAATGTAATGAAATATTTTTCTCTAAGAAATGATGACCGGACTGTTTTCAGAAAAGCCTAGAAAGACTCATATGAACTGATGTTGAATAAAGTGAACAGAACCAAGAGAAGAACAAGGAGAATGCCTTACGGAAATCACAGAGTCAAGTAAAGGAGTACTTTTTAGGGATGGAAGAATTTGGGAATACTATTAGTGACATGGAAATAGACAGTGCATAATGGAATATGGAAGATTAATTAAAAATAAATAATTATCAGGAAGACAATCACTCAGTGGATATTGATTAAGAACATAATTTAAAAAGTTAACCTTGGCAAGGAAAAGAACTATGTCTTCTTCCAAGAATGGAGCAAAGAAAGAGGAAATAGGGGTTAGCATGGAGGAGTTTTGAACTGTGAACCGTAACAGAATATATGTCCCCAATTTTCTCAGTAAGGTAGGAGGTGATGAGGTGGGAAGAAAAGTAATATAGAGACGAGTTTAAAAGAGATTATGTGATGAGCCATAGGTTCTTATTGAACTGAATAAAATTTTCTATATATATTAAAATATTCTGCATAAAGGAGGTGTTTAAGAAATCCAATTTGGCTATACTCTTCCATTCACAAGAGTTCAAATCAGCATCTAATGAACTGGAATAGGATTGTTTTCTTTTTGTTTGTTTTTAAACAAAAGTATACTTACTTTTGTTAAATTTTAGTATACTTTAAGTCAGGGGTTCTCAAACTATAGCCTGCAGGCCAGATGCAGCCCACTGAGGACATTTATGTGGCCTGCCAGGTTATGGCAAATGGGCTGAGGGGCAGAGACAGAGTGTGAGCTTATGTTTTTACTATAGTCCGGTCCTCCAACAGTTTGAGGGACAGTGAACTGCCCCTTATTTAAAAAGTTTGAGGACCACTGGTTTAAGTAAATGATGCTCAGTTGGCCTGATTTAAAATTTCTCTCAAAAATACCTTGCCTTTAGGAAGAAACTTCTTTAATGGACAAATAAGATGCTTTTATACTTTGTCATCTTCTGTAGTTTCTAATACATTGCCAGAAATTGTTATATTTTAGTCAAGGCTTAACCTAGATTAGACAAGGCATTGACCATAAATTTCAAACCCCTCTTCTCTTTGGTTGGACAAAGTAGTATAGATGAATCACATTTCTTTTCTATTTTCAAATGGGCTTCTTTTAATGGTACTACTGGAAAAGCCCCCAATCTATTTTCCCACTGTAGTCGGTAAAATTTAATTGCATTATTAACTTGACTCAGTAGGATGAATGAGAGCATGTTTGTAAACACAACTTTGGCACATCCAAAGTGCAGAGCACATGCAGCTCTTGCAATTGAGAAAAGCTGTAAGAAGTGCCAGACTCCACCTAATTATCCAAAGTCTTATTCCATCATTGAACAACAAGCACATACAATAAAGTGAACTGGATAAAAAGACAGCATGCTATTTAAATACCAACCATGTTAACTCAGAGATAATACAGTACAATTCATGTATTTCATGTTGTCTGCTAATTGTTTGAGACAACCTGCTCTGGTGGAGACAGAAACAGTAGCCTGGCCCCAGTCTTCATTAAATGCCAGTTCTTAATAACAGACTCCAAAAAGGTCTTAATTGCATTTACCAGGAGCTCCTGAACTTTAAAAGTTATTAATCAGATTTCTATGTAAATGGAATGACGATTAAAGGTTAAGTACAGGTTTCTGAAATTCCAGAAGTTGAGAATATATTGCCCTTCACAGAGGGAGAAAAAAAAAAATATCAGCCTTGACAGGAACTAAACATCTTAATTAAACATGCAGAAGTACCATACTTATTTCTACGTGAAGTTCTATTTTCAAATGTCAAATTTAATCACATACTTGACTAAAAATGTACAATATTCACTCCACCAGGGCATAAATGCCTTGGTATTCTTTTTTGAGAAGGTATCTACAGGTCTTTTAAAAAGTTTCTTCCTTTTCCCTCAAGACTTACTCCTTACTTCGGCACTAGGAAAGCCTTACAACCACAGTAAAATGTGTCACACTGAAGGAGCCTTAATTGCATTCTCTTCAGGAGTAATCTTAAAGACAGAGGATTTCAATCACAAGGAGAAACACAAGTTACATCCCTCCATAAATGTGTTGCACCTGTGTCCCTGGAATGACATGCTGACAAATGAACATGACACAGCTTCAAACTCCAAGAAAATTTATGATTCTCTGAAAAAACATGCTTGAGCAACTATAGTGTCAACCTAGTAGAAAGCAAAACTGTGTCCCTGGGGTAAACTATAAAAAACAGCCTGTGAGAGGTAATGTGCTCAAGAGGGATAAATGAAAGCTCTCAAACCCATGCACAGAGTTCTCATTCCAGCTATAGGCCTCAATTTCCAGAATGTCTGCCTGAGTAATGGAGAGATATAATAATTATTGTGATGAAGAATAAAAGAAATAAGTGGAGAGCACTTTAAATGAAGAGTGAACTCTAGCAAGCTAAGTTAAATTATAAATTTTAATGAAATGTAGGTTTTTTTATCTACATATTAAATTGCAATCTTCTACTTTCCTCCTGTATTCTTTATGCAAATTACATATATTATCAAATTTTATTCTCACAACAATATTCAAGGTTGGTTATGCAAGAATTATTATTGTCTTTTGTTCTCTAATTCTTCTGATTCCATTTTCTATTACTGGATATAGAAGTTTGAGAAATGTTCACTAAGTTCAATGAAAATTGCAATGGGTTCTCTGGAAGAAAAGCATAAATTCTTACTACTGCTGCTATTAACAAACCAATGATAGTCTTAATGGACAAGAAGTCAGAGTTCCTCACTTATGAGAACTCTTTATGTAAAAAGACAAAGTCAGTGGAGCCAGTTAATAGCATGAATATGATGAGAATGCTAATGGCAGTTAACTTTTTATAAGGAAACAAAACAAAATAAACACAGTAATTTCAGTAATGGAATAGACCTGAACTCTATTATATTCATTATGAAAGCCAACTATTCAATTAAAACAGTCATTGGTATGAACTTGTGAAAAGTCCCTTACTTCAATGTGCAGGATAAAACAGGTAGTTCCAAGAAGTGAGTTACATCTAAAATGGTCCCATATCAAAATTCTGATTGGCAAGCCATTCTTCAATTCATAAATGGTCCAAGGATATGAACAGACAATTCTCAGATGAAGAAATTGAAACTATTTCTAGCCATATGAAAAGATGCTTCAAGTCATTATTAATCAGAGAAATGCAAATTAAGACAACTCTGAAATACCACTACAAACCTGTCAGATTGGCTAGCATGACAGAGAAAGATAATGTGCAATGTTGGAGGGGATGTGGGAAAACAGGGGCACTGATACATTGTTGGTGGAATTGTGAATACATCCAGCCATTCTGGAGAGCAGTTTGGAACTATGCTCAAAAAGTTATCAAACTGTGCATACCCTTTGATCCAGCAGTGTTACTACTGGGCTTATATCCCTAACAGATCTTAAAGAAGGGAAAGACCTGTATGTACAAGAATGTTTGTGGAAGCCCTCTTTACAGTGGCCAGAAACGGGCAACTGAATGGATGCCCATCAATTGGAGAATGGCTGAAAAATTTTGAGTATATGAATATTATGGCATATTATTATTCTGTAAGAAATGACCAGCAGGAGGAATACAGAGAGGCTTGGAGAGACTTACATGAACTGATGCTGAGTGAAATGAGCAGGACCAGGAGATCATTATATACTTCAACAACAATACTATATGATGATCAATTCTGATGGACGTGGCCATCTTCAACAAGATGAACCAAATCAGTTCCAGTAGAGCAGTAATTGAACCAACTACACCCAGCGAAAGAACTCTGGGAGATGACTATGAACTACTACATAAAATCCCCAATCCCTCTACCTTTTTCCGCCTGCATTTTTGATTTTCTTCACAGGCTAATGGTACACTATTTCAAAGTCCGGTTATTTTTGAACAGCAAAATAACTGTTTGGACATGTATACATATTATATTCAATCTATACTTTAACATATTTAACATGTATTGGTCAACCTGCCATTTGGGGGAGGGGAGAGGGGGGAAGGAGGGGAAAAATTGGAACAAAAGGTTTGGAAATTGTCAATGTTGTAAAATTACCCATGCATATAACTTTTAAATAAAAAGCTATAATAAATAATTTTTTTTTTAAATTCTGATTGGGAAAGAATGTAACACAAAGTTCACTTTTTGCAGCAAGAAAAAATACTTTTCTAGGAGTACTTGGCACTGATTAAGAAATAGAGTAGAGGATCAGTGGAACAGGTTTACAAGATACAATAAACATTGACTAGCGTAATCTAGTGTTTGATAAATCCAAAGATTCCATTTTATGGCATGAGAACAAATTATTTGACAAAAATTGGTGGGGAAACTATAAAACAGTATAGCAGATATAGGCAGTATAGGCATTGATCAACATATAACATCCTATGCCAAGATAAGGTCAAATTTAGTTCAAGATTTGGACATAAAGGGTGATACTATAAGCAAATTAGGAGAACAAGGGACAGTTTACCTCTCAGATCTATGGAGAAGGACAGAATTTATGTCCAAAGAAGAATTACAGTATAGTATGAAATGCAAAATGGATAACTTTGATTACATTAATTTTAAAAGGTTTTGTAGCAACAAAACTAAAGCAGCCAACATTAGAAGGGAAGCAGTATACAACTTTAGTGTACAATGGTGTACAACTTTACATATATTTCACTTGATCTACATGCATATAGATATATCACTTGATCTGCTTTAGGAAGAAAAATAAACAAGGAAGGAGTTCATTGCTCAACAATTTGATTTGGCAAATGGAGCTTGTTTCTCACTTACAGAGTTTAAATTTCTTTTTCAATGACCATCTGAGAATGTCACAATCCAATTTGTCCATGATATATGGATACTCTGAGTTTAGATATTGTCACAAAGATATATCTATGTATGTCGATGTATATGTATGTGTGAATATACATACATGTGTGTATAATAAATATTTATTTATGTAAGTGTGTGCATACATAGATATAATATGCATCTATGTGTGTGTGTGTGTGTGTTCTTGTCCTAACAGTTTGCGAGTTTTGTACCCAATTCAAATGATAGGCATGAATACTATTTACCTGCTGATAGGAGATGACAGGAATGGAGATAAGTTTCAATTTAGACACAGATTTGTACTTCTTATACACTTCTGGACTGATATCTCTTGTAACTCACAGAATTATAAAACAGCTGGCTAGATATTAGAAAAACCATATATAAAACAAAACTTCTCAAGGCAAAGGCTTTTAAAAGAAATCTCAAAAAAAGGAACCCACAATTTTGCTCTCAAAAGCACTATATTCTAGTCAATAACATTAAACATTCCAAATGAACTGGAGAAACATACAAAAATGACAAAGGAAGGAATAAGCTTCCATAAAACTATGCCTTCATTCCATTTACATAATACACTATAACCAACATGAATCTACTACTCTATTCAAACCTTATTATACAAATAAGACAAAATGATACCTATTATTATACTTTGATGAATATATAATCCTTTGTGATTCTTTTTTCATCTACTCATTCTCTAATCAATCAACAAAATTTAGTAAGCAGCCACTAAGGATAAAATATAAAATATAAAAATGAAATATTTCCTGCCTTCAAAGAGTTTATATTCTATCAAAAGAAATTCACACACGTGCGCACACATGCGTGCGCACACACACACACACGATAAGGGGGGGCCAACAAGATATTTAATTGGTTCAAAGAATTTCTGCATGAGTAAAATTATTCTATCAATTTAAATACCTTCTCAGTAATCTAAAAGTCGCAGGGAGCTGACTTGAGCATGAGAGCTTTTATATGTCAAAGGCAGGATTTAAACTCAACTTTCCCTTAGTCCAAGGCTAATTTCTCTCCTTTTCTCTCTTTCTCCCCTACACACACACACACACACACACACACACACACACACCCCTACACAAATGAATTCTGAGCACCAAAAGTGGTCAGTAATGTTTCCTGGAAAAACTGCTGCTTAAGCACTAATTTAATCTTCTTCTAACTAAGCAGCTGAAATATGGTTTTTTAGCCAACTTCCCATCAATTGTGAGGGGGCCTGAGGTCATGGATCATGCATTCCATTTCTTCTATATTCCCTAAGTAGCCTAACATGGTGTTAAAGGATTCTTACTATACATGCTTACTAACTGATGCTCTTCTGATGTACACAAAGTTAATTTCACATAAAATGATGATGAAAAAGCGTCCACATTAAAATTTTTCTCTTCAATTTATATGACCATCTAAAGTTATTTACTTTAATAGCATTTATTCCCTAAGAATCATTCAATATTCTAAAGGCCAGCTTTTTCAATTCTGTTATAACCCCATATGGCGTCTCATAAATGAATGAGGAGCCTCAAAATTATGATTTCTTATCAGCAAATGTTTGATTTGTAAATCTATTTCTCTAGTGAAAAGTGGTCACAAGTGAAAAAAGTTTAAATCTGCTTCTGAATAATATTCAACAAACATTAACAAATAAGATGAAAAGTTTACTGAAAAGTTACCACGGGTAGATTATATAGAAGATTTTATCCTGAATATACTAATAAAAGGAAGTATCCATCAAACATAAGGTTGACTACCTTCATATTATGCTTCTAAGATTAATTTTCCTTTGAAAATCTCATTTAAGGAAATGAAACAGAAAAATGATTAATAAAATGGGTTTTCTAGACACATCAAAAAACAAGCAGCCCAAAGTACTCTTAGTCATTCATCTCAAAGAAATGACCCATGCCTGAATCATTACCTCTTAATAAAATGAGATAATAAAACAATTCCTGAAATCTATAGGGCAAATTTTTAATCTGAAAAAAAGATTACAGGTTTCTGTAATAAAACTTTATTTCTTTATTTAACCAAGGTTACAGATAAATGAAGGTTTCTCTAAATAATACAAAACAAAACCAAGTATTTACCAAGTAAATACATTGCCAGTCCTGAGCATCAGTGTACCCTGCTAACAACCATTTACTCATAAGCTTCTGAACAGAGTTTTTCACATATTCTGCTGCCTGAAGTGGTATTCAGATTTAAATTGCTGAGTCAAATGTGGAAAATAGTAAAGTGGCCCTACCTACAAATAAATTCGTTGGCATTACCATACTATATTATCAATTATTTAAAGAGCATTTTATATTCTTTAAAATGTTGCATGATAATTTTTCTTAGTGATTTATGTTTGACCTCCTTACAAATTTAGTTCATATTTATGGTTTCTTCAGTTCCAACAAAGAAAAAGCATACTACAAGCACGTCATAAAGTCACATATTATTTATCCAGGTAAACACATAGAGTAGTCTAACTGACAGAGAGCAGATACACAGCTCAAACATTTAATGAAAACGTAATTGGTGAACTATTACTGATGTCATAAGGAACCTTGGAAATAAAAAAAAGCTATTTTTAAACTGTACAAAATGGAGAATAACCTACAACACTTAAAACTGGATATATGTTTCAAGCATTTATAGAATTCACTTTTATTAAAATTAAATACAAGTTTTCATATATGTAACATTTGCTTATATGACTTTATGTACATTTGTTAGATTGCTTTATAGAAGTTGATGACCTAAGATGACAAGGATTCAAAAAACTTGACGACCAAAAAGAATTATTTTGCTCTAGGAATTAAGGCAATAAAGAATCAGAGAATTCAAGTGGTCTGATTTGAAAGTTTTATATAATCTTTTGTGTTTAGAAAAACTATATGGGAACTATCCAAATAACTGGGAGGGATAGCCCTTTAGTCTTAGAAACTTTAAATGTTTTTAAGGAAATATTTCTAAAATTTTATGCAGATATACACCCACATTTATTTCTGAAATATAGCATAGTAAAAATGATGACATGAAATAAAGAGCAATGGATTTGGACCCATAAAAGCTGGGATTCAACAAAGAGTTCTACTGCTTAATAAAAATGACAAAGGCTAAAATGGTCATTCCAAATACTATGATTCCATGAACTTTGCTCTGAAGATTCTGGCTCATCATTATGTATGTTAAAACTGTTAATAGCTTTAGATGTTAATTATAAACAATGAGACATAGACCTGAAAGACTTTGACAGTTTTACTCCCAGTCACATTCTGCAATCTCAATCCCTTCCTATTTTCCCTACAGATCAATTGTGGAAGTATCTGTTCTTTGAGCATGGCACATCAGTGCCATGTGGTATTAAAATAAAGAAAGTTTAAACCTCTTCTCTTACAACATGTGAGATAATATATTACAGATGTAACAAGTTTCATGCTTTCAGAGATGTAAAGATAATTATTTGGCAATCATTCTTTCTTCTATACATCTATCTTCTGTCTCTTCATCATTGATTTTGATTTCTGCCCTTAAGAATATCTATTATTTGTTGTCCCCATTGCCACATTTTATATCTTCTCTATGAAGGAGAGATACAAGCATTATTCTCAGTTATAAATAAACAAATGCTTGGGAAGAAAAATTCATTTGTCCAAATTTCAAAAGCTAGTAAATAGTGGGATTATGACTAGAATTGTCTTTTGATTCAAAGTAGTTGAATAGCATAATAGAACCCCTGCTGGGTTCAGAAGGAAGTCTTCCGTTCAAATCCTGGCTCAGACATATCCTAATAGTGTAAGTTTGGGTAGATCATTGAACATTTCTTGGTCTCTCTCCTCATCTGTAAAATGAAGATAACAGTAATACTTTCCTCACAGCATTGTGAAAATCAAATCAGGAAACATGGGTAAAGCATTACATAAGTGTTATTACTTTTACTATTAATTTCTACTATGCAAAGATAAGGAAAAAGGAAATGGAAAGAAAATTAATAATGATGATGGAATCAGTCAATATAGCAAAGATATGATAAAAACTTGCTGGACAGTATAACCATAAACAATACAATTATTTTACATTTGAAGCAATGTGGCATAACAAAGGGCAGGTGTGAAGGAAGGAAGACATAGGTTCAAAACTTGCCTTAATACATATTGGCTGTATGATTGAGGTTTAGACACCAAACTTCAAAAGGCCACAAACAATACTCTAAAAATTGCAGAATACTAAGTTATCTGAAAAGACTGAAGGAGCCTCTTGTAAGGAAAACAATAATGGATTCTCATTATATGAATATTTTCTTTTTCTAATTTCAGGTGTTTTTATCTCATAGTAAAAGGAATTGAAATAGGAAGAAGTTTGATATAAATCACAAGGGTCATAAGTTAGCAGAAAATTTAAGATTAGAAATAAGAACCTAAAAGTTTTATTCCATTTCCAAATCTAATGTGACACATGAACCTTCATGAACTGGGAGGATATAATAATCTTCCTTGGCCCTAACCATGCCTAACATCCCAATCTAAGTGTCCTCCCAAAGAATTTTTTGAACCTTCAGATATCCAAGAAACATGTCCTGGGGGGACTTAATTCCTTCGGTTTTAGAATTCTGATGTGGGATATTTGATTACTTCAATAGTGAAAGCTTAGGCACAAAGTCACATGCAGAAATCATTCACAATATCTTCTCAATGTTACTCATGCTTCAGAATCCACATTGCTGCTGCTCATATATCCTCCTCATGCCTTTATTCCAAATCCCTAATTAACCTCTTCCCCTGGGAACTATTAAAAAAACCAATACTAGCATTGCCATGTGATGAGGAAAATATTCTTGGTTTTACTTACCAGAGCCAGAGACTAGGAAAACCAAACTATCCATCCCTGGCTGTCATTCTCTTTGATATTTGTTTTACTCCTGTAACATTATAAACTCTTGGAGAGCTGGTAATCCTCTCATTTTTGTATTTGCAAAACCACGGAAAAATTAGCACAACATAGTGCCATCACTATTATATTATGCCATTATTACTCAATGTACTCAATAAATGCTTTTTGATTCCTTTGTCACTGAGTATATCATCTCCTCAGGACTTTAATAATAATAGTAATTAGCACCAGTATATACTAGGCACTATGCCAAGTAACTAGTAATCCATTTTGTATTCATAACAACCCTGTGAGGTAGGTGCTCTCATCACCCTCATTTTTAAGTTTGGTAAACTGAGGCAAGCATATGCTAAGTAATTTGTCTAAGGTCATATAAGTAGTAAGGGTCTGAGAAAGGTTCTGAGAGAGGATTTAAATTAAGATTTTTCTGATTCCAGATCCAGCCCTCTATCTCCTGAATCACATAGTTGTCAATATAAATACACCAATAAGTTAACAAACATAATAAATTATAATTATAAAAACAGCACATCTTTAAATTATTTATCCCCCTACAATGCTGAAGGGATCCTCAGAGGTCACCTAGTAGAATCCCCTCATTTTAGACTTGGGGATCCCTTTTCCAGTCAAATTCCTTGAAAATCCATTTACACATGCTATCTCTATTCATTCTGTTTTTATCCCTTTGCAAGTTGTCTTATGACTTCACTTAATTAAAGCTCTGTCTCAAAAAGCATAAATGATCACTTAATTCCTAAATCTGATAAAGGAATCTCACAGTGGATAGAGTGTTGGGCATAAAGTCAGGAAGATTCAACTTCCTTAATTCAAACTTGGCCATAGACACTTATTAGCTGTGTGACTCTAGGCAAGTCACTGTCTCTTCCTTACTTGTAAAATGATCTAGAGAAGGAAATGGCTCCTGTACTGTTGCCAAGAAAATACCAAATGGGGTTACAAAGAATCAGACACAAGTGAGACAATTTATTAATAACAATAAATCAGGCCCAAAATTACATTTTCAGTCTATGACTCTAATACATCACTGTATTTTTTATAAGATATATAAATATAACCTATCATCACCTATTATAAAACACAGAATTTATATCATGTTGATCCACCCAATCTGGCCTCATAGTTCATCACATTAAAGCCCATTTATCATCTTTATGCCTTTGCACTGGCTATGCCTGTGGTTGAAATAAAGTCTCTCATGCATGATCTCTATCTCTTTGAATACTTTCCTCTTTTCAAAACTCATCTTACATGTTACCTTCTGCATTAAGCCTTTCCTGATCCCTACAGGTGCAATGCCTCTTATTATCTTATTTTATTTAGCATATATTCACATGTACATGGAATTCCACCCCCCAATCCCCCTTGCCCCAAATAAATTGTTAAGCTCTCTGAAGCCAAAAACAATTTCATATTTGTTTCTCTATTCCTAGCAGTTGGAATGTTCTGATTAATAAATACTTGTTGGCAGATTGGTTGAGTGAAATGTGACTCTCAAGTGTTTGACTATCAAAGGGAAAAAGTCTCAACTCACCAGTTTATAGGAAGAATATTAGATTTTAAATGAGCAAAGATTAAAGAATTAAGAATTATGGTATGCCCTAGGATGATGGATTAAAATCCATCAGTGTGCAAGATGCCAAGAGTGTCTTGAGACATCATTAGGATAATGAAATAATTAACACATAGAGGATAATAATTCCTCTGAGGAAAGTAAAGTAATGATAATGAACAAGAAACACCTAATGCAGTTTTCCAAATTAGTACTCAAGTATTCAAAGACAGAGACAAAGTTAAGCAGAATATGGGGATGAGTACAAAAGGCAAAAGACACTATATCTTTGTTAAAGTCATAGCTTACTAGCCAAAAGTAAAGGTAGTGAATGAATTAATGCTACACAAATGAATTAGATATAAGAAGGGCTTTTATGAATTATCAAGGGAAAAAAGCCAGGGGTAGAGAAAAAAAAAAAAACTTATAATTATGGTAGGGCATGGAATTAATGAAGACGCTAAACTAGCTCCCAAACTGAACTAATTCTTTTTAATTTGTCTCTGACAAGAGAGATGAAGACATTTGTATAATTAGAAGAGAATGGAGACTTTGCAAAAATAATGACTGACAAAAAGCAGATGGGGAACATTTGATAAAGCTGAACATACACCCATCAGGAAGCTTGTATGATGAGAAGCTCCTGAGGGAATTAGTTCACATACTTGCTGAGTCACTTACAATCACAGTAGAAATATCACTGAAAGGTGGGGAAACAAAAGATTTGAAGATGGGGGTAGGGGAAATTGAATAGGAAAATACACTATCAATCTTAAAGTAGTTAAAAAGAGCAATTATGTAAATTTCATTTCTGACAAGATTATGGCAACACAAGTGAGATCTCATTACAGGGAACTTAAAGGTGCCCCTTCCTTATGTGTGCCTATTTTATCTCTTCAATTCCTGCATGTTGTAAAATCCATGAGGGAATTAATGTACATTATTTCTATGTTCCCCAATACAAGCTAGTTTATACCACATAAAAAGTACTCAGTAAATGGTAATTATAGAAGATTATTGAAGAGAATGTATAGACTTGAAACAGATTTCCATTTCATTTTTTTTCATAGTAGTGATACATTGTATGTTTTACCTCATAATCATACTTCAAGATCTCCCATACCATCAGAATATTTTCCCTTTCATAAAACAGAACAGAACAGAATTTAAAATAAATCATCAGAAAAAGCAAAGACAATGACAGTATATGAATGCAACATTTTAGACTAGATAATCTATACTATCTCTAGTGAAAGAGGTATATTTTATCTTCAGAACTTCATTTAATTTCAATTTTATTGACTTTTAATGTTCCCTTCATTTATAATAATTTACTCATATATTATTTTCCTGGATCTACTTTCTCTTCTGGATTATTTTGTATTGCTTCTCTGAATTCCTTCTATTTGACATTCCTTATGCCATAAAACTAGTTCATTGAATTCGTATACAACAATTTGTTCAGTTATTTCCCCAACCAAAGGACATCTACTTCAATTCCCGATTTCCACTATAAAAACTATACTTAACAATACTTTCATCTGTATATATAAATTTAAGAGTAGGCTTACTGAGCTAAATGACAGGAAAAATTCAAACAACACAAAAGGCACAAGTACAAAATATGTAACAATCCCTTGAGAAGTTTATTTTCTAATGGGGGAGATGTAATACATGACATAAATATGATAATTAATAAATGTAAATTTATAAAAATGAACTAAATATAAAGTATCTTAGAAAGGAGAGCATTCACATTTTGGGGTATCAGGAAAGGTTTAAAGATCAAACTGATTCTGTATCATTTTTTATTGATCCTATTTACAATTCATTCATTTTTTCCTGTAACTGCCTAAGTCACAGTTCTTTGTCTATAAACAGTGCAGAATTCAGATGGCCTATAATGAATTAAATTTAGAAATCCAGTTCTCCTGTTCATCATGCCTCTGGGTAATCTGTTATCCTTGGGGATGCAGGTAAATATCAGGAAGTACAGTCTAGCCATCCTTCAAGGATGTCTGGTTTGCTACCAAAGAAATATGGCCTACTATCTCTAACTTCACAAATAGACTCAAACTATTTATCTTTCTTGGTCAAAGGAAGGGAAGAGGAGGCTGTTGCTAGTCTCTCATTAACAACTTCCAAAAAGTCTGTTCTCCACACCTCAGTTATGTAAACCTCAGCTCCATGATGTCACCACGCCATGACCAATTGTACTATTTCACTGTTGGTTCTTTGTTCTAACTCTATAAAAAAGGAGTGAATCTCCATCTCAGGGTTTTTGCCTTAAACTGAGGTATCCATTGACCCATTCTATTTGCAAGTAATGCTTGCTCCTGTTAAGAAAATGTTGTCTTGCTCATAGAAAAATCTGCCTTAGAATTTCACAATTTCACTTGTGACAATTATTATGCTAAAGATGCACTTAAAGTGTGTTAAAGGAAAAAATGTACTCTAAGAGTCTAAAGTAAGAAAGTACATTCCAAGCATGAGCAGTGAAAGGTAAAAAGATAAAAGATAAACTGTAATGTGTAAAAAAGAGAGAGAAGGTCATTTTGGTTGGATCTGAGTATGGAAGAGGAATACTGTCCAATGAGGGGAGATAAACATAAAGGCCAAGTTGTTCTAGCCTTTCAAACTTAAACAAAGAAGTTTTTAGTATTTCTAAAAGTATTAGAAGTAATAAAATGCTAGACCTGGCTTTGTAGAGTTTTACATGGTCAGATATTCATGTTAGGATTCTTACAAGGTGCTAAGTCACTGAATGGATATAATTATCTAATTTAGCATGGTACTTAACAATTCTCTAGTTTAGTAATGTATTTACTAGAATTCCATGAGATTCACACCTTTAAGAGAGCATACTTTTAAGGAACTCCCACAAGCCCAGGAAGTACCCATAAGCCCACTCTCAGAGGCAGAGTCTGATTCCCACACTCTAGGAGATTCAGAGTCGAGAGTCATTCGAGATTCCACCATGGTGCTGGCTGGAGACATTGGAAGGAGAACTGAGGCTGGCTGGAGACACTCGGACAAGAGCTCTCGGAACCAAAGAGAGAGATACACCTCTAAGAAAACTAGCCGAGCCCCAAGTGAAGGAGACAAGATTTGAAGGAGAAAATAAAGGATCTGGAGATAAGATTTGGAAAGAGACAGTAAAAGACTTTAACTCCTGGCTGCATTTTGGGATTACTGAACTGAAAGGAAGGCTGCCTCCAGAAGCTCTCCAAGAAATCCTGCACCCAGAGAACGATTACAATTTAGAGAAACAGAACATCACATATTCACATACAAAGTAGTGTAAGATATACTAGAGTATGGAGAAATTTGAGGTTAAGAAACTAATTAGGTGGCTGTTGTAATGATCTAGGCAAGAGGTGATGTGGGCCTGAACTGAGATGGAAGCTGAACTGGGCATAAAGGAGGTTGGATTGCATGAGAAGTGAAAATAAAAATAAAATTTTGTAACTTAACTGTTATGTATGATGAGGGAAAATGAAGAATGTCAAGGATAAGATTTTAAGGGTGCAAATCCAGGAACTTATCTAATTCCAAATAAACTATCATAGTTTCTGAAAATAGTTTTCAATTCCATTTCTGATTCTAACTCCTACAATTTATTTTTCTTGTTTTCTTGTTTAATGGGGAAAGAGAGAATATAATAAGAAACTTTCTCATATTTCTCCCCTGAAAATAATGCTAACATCTTTTGGTTTCAGAGACTTCACTTCATCATATTAGAAAAGGACCTTTGTTTGCCTACATTTTTCAAGATTTTTATAATAAATGGGGCTGTACTTTGTTACTGGCTTTTTCTGCTTCTACTAATACATTTGTGTGTTTAGTTTGCGCAGTTAATGATACAAACTTTAATACCTAATGTTGACCCATCCTTACAATTCCTCATATAAGCAATCAATCCACAAGCATTTAAGTGCCAACTAAGTGCTAAACTCTAAGGATACAAAGACAAGATTGAAGAAGTAGAAGGTGAGATTTCAGGAGACTCCTGAAAAAAACAGATTTCAAGAAGCAATGGTAAAGAGGGAGTACATTCCAAATTGGAGGAAGATATATGTGTGATAAAATGCAAGTATTTCAATGTGGCTAAAATGCATAAAGCAATAATGTGTAGCATATGGAAAATGTAGGAAAGGGGCAGGTTGTGAGTTTTATATGCCAAATATAGCTTATATTTGATCCTGAAAGTTACCTGGAGACACTGGAATTTATTAGGTGGTAGGCTGGCATGATGAGATCTGTATTTTAGGGAAATTATACTATGATGAAATCATTTGGTATTGGCTAAGAAATAGACTAGTTGATCAGTGGCATAGGTTAGGTTCACAGGGCAAGATAGTGAATAAAAATAGCAATCTAATCTTTGACAAACCCAAAGATCCCAAATTTTGGGATAAGAATTCATTATTTGACAAAAAC